>NC_061514.1:37557905-37634630 GCF_022539505.1 Lolium rigidum | reverse complement strand
ATCTTCCATTGTGTCGCTTCAATGCCTTTACTATGAATTTATTGCTTTATGAGTTAACTCTTATGCAAGACTTATTGATGTTTGTCTTTAAGTACTATTCATTAAAAGTTTTTGCTATATGATTCACTTGTTTACTCATGTCATATACATTGTTTTGATCGCTGCATTCACTACATATGCTTTACAAATAGTATGATCAAGGTTATGATGGCATGTCACTCCAGAAATTATCTGTGTTTATCGTTTACCTGCTCGGGACGAGCAGGAACTAAGATTGGGGATGCTGATACGTCTCCGACGTATCGATAATTTCTTATGTTCCATGCCACATTATTGATGATATCTACATGTTTTATGCACACTTTATGTCATATTCGTGCATTTTCTCGGAACTAACCTATTAACAAGATGCCACAGTGCCGGTTCTCGTTTTTTGCTGTTTTTGGTTCCAGAAAGGCTGTTCGGGCAATATTCTCGGAATTCGACGAAACGAAGACCAAACCTCCTATTTTTCCCGGAAGCATCCAGAACACCGAAGAAGAGTCGGAGAGGGGCCGGAGGGCCACCACACCATAAGGCGGCGCGGCCTGGCTCGGGCCCGCGCCGGCCTATGGTGGGGAGCCCCCAGGCACCCCCCTGCGCCGCCTCTTCGCCTATTAAAGCCGTCTCGACCTAAAAACGCGATAACTCTTGACGAAACTCCAGAAAGACTCCAGGGGCGCCGCCACATCGCGAAACTCCAATTCGGGGGACAGAAGTCTCTGTTCCGGCACCCCGCCGGGACGGGGAATTGCCCCCGGAGCCATCTCCACCGCCGTCTCCACCGCCATCTTCACCGCCATCGCTGCCTCCATGATGAGGAGGGAGTAATTCACCCCCGGGGCTGAGGGCTCTACCGTAGCTATGTGGTTAATCTCTCTCTCCGTACTCCAATACAATGATCTCGTGAATTGCTTTGCATGATTGAGATCCATATGATGAGCTTTGTATCTCTACTAGTTTATGTGCTACTCATGTGATGTTATTAAAGTAGTCTATTCCTCCTACATGGTGTAAAGGTGACTAGTGTGTGCACCGTGTGGTTCTTGTCGTAGGCTATGATCATGATCTCTTGTAGATTGTGGAGTTAATTATCATTATGATAGTATTGATGTGATCTATTCCTCCTTCATAGTGTAATGTGGACAGTGTGTGCACTATGTTAGTTCTTGGTTTATTTTGCAATGATCTATTATGCTCTAAGGTTATTTAAATATGAACATTGAATTGTGGATCTTGTTAACTCCGGCATTGAGGGTTCGTGTAATCCTACGCAATGTGTTCATCATCCAACAAAAGAGTGTATGTAGCACATAAGAGAAAGAGTTATTTATTATGCGATCAATGTTGAGAGTGTCCACTAGTGAAAGTATGATCCCTAGGCCTTGTTTCCAAACATCGAATCTCCGTTTATTTACTGTTCCGTTGCATGTTTACTCGCTGCCATATTTTATTCAGATTGCTATTACCACTCATATACATCCATACTACTTGTATTTCACTATCTCTTCGCCGAACTAGTGCACCTATACATCCGACAAGTGTATTAGGTGTGTTGGGGACACAAGAGACTTCTTGCTTTGTGGTTGCGAGGGTTGCTTGAGAGGGATATCTTTGACCTCTTCCTCCCTGAGATCGATAAACCTTGGGTGATCCACTTAAGGGAAACTTGCTGCTGTTCTACAAACCTCTGCTCTTGGAGGCCCAACACTGTCTACAAGAATAGAAGCTCCCGTAGACATCAGGGATCCACCGCCTTGCCGGTCTCGTCAAGAGAGAGTTGACACTTGAGATGCATTGGAGTTCCAATTCCCTTGGCGTCCTTCATGTCGAAGCGCTTGAGCATGTCTTGGAGATACTTTGCTTGATTGATGAAGGTGCCTTGTCCCATTTGCTTGATCTCAAACCCAAGGAAGTACTTGAGTTCACCCATCATTGACATCTCAAACCTATTAGTCATCAACTTAGCAAACTCATCATTAAACTTTGAGTTAGTCGAGCCAAATATGATGTCATCTACATAGAGTTGGCATACGAAAAGCTCCCCATTGACTTTCTTAGTAAAAAGAGTGGGATCAATTTTCCCCACTTCAAAACCACGATCTTCAAGCAACTCCTTTAGATGCTCATACCAAGCTCTAGGAGCTTGTTTGAGTCCATATAGGGCCTTTTTTAGCTTGAAGACATGGTCCGGGAAATGGGGGTCTTCGAATCCCGGGGGTTGCTTCACATACACCTCCTCATGTAGAGGACCATTAAGAAAAGCACTCTTAACATCCATTTGTTGCAACTTGAAGCCATGATGAGAGGCAAAGGCCAAAAGGATACGGATGGACTCAAGCCTTGCAACGGGTGCAAAGGTTTCACCAAAGTCCACGCCTTCAACTTGAGAATAGCCTTGTGCCACCAATCTTTCTTTGTTGCGGATGACGATGCCATGTTCATCTTGCTTGTTCTTGAAGACCCATTTGGTGCCGATAACATTGCGGCAATGATCGGGTCGCTTCATGAGAGTCCATACATCATTCCTCTTGAAGTTGTTGAGTTCCTCTTGCATTGCAATCACCCAATCGGGATCTTCAAGGGCATCGTTAACCTTGAGAGGTTCCACCATAGAGACAAAGGCGTGGTGCTCACAAAAGTTTGCTAGTTGCCTCCGGGTGGTTACTTTGCTCTTTAGATCACCAATGACATTACGCAAGGAATGGGACTTGAGGCGCAAGTGTCTTGTAGTAGGATCTTCACGACGAGTATCGGCCATAGGAGTAGATTCTTGTGAGTCCTCATGGCTTTCATCATGGTTTAGGTCCTCGCCTTGACCTTCATTGTTGTTGAAGTGGGCATCATCATCATCATCATCATGAGAGCCGGATGACTCGGGGGTACTAGGAATGGGATTGTCCATAAAGATCATCCCCGAGCCATTCGGAGAAGAACTTGAAGCTTGGCCTTGGTCACTTGGTGTTGGTTGTTGTGGTAGATGAGCTTGCGGTAGATGTTGTTCTTGAGCTTGATGAGTTGAGCTTGTACTTGATTGTTGTTGTAGTTGTTGAGGTTGAACTTGAGGTTGTTGTAGAGGTTGGCTTGCATTTGTAAGATCAACGGAAGAAGCTTGGCCTTGTGGTGTAGATGGCTCCACTTGGGTGGAACTTGGTCCTTCCCCGTACTCATAGAAGGTAGCTCTTGAGGTCGGCGAATGCCAACACCCATCCTTCCTATGGCATCCGGGGGAATTGCATCTCCTTTCTCACAAGAATCACTTCGCTCCTCCAAAGATCTATCATCTTCATCGAATGTCACATCACAAGGTTCTACAATGCGCCCATTTGACTTGTTGAAGACTCTATAGGCGTGAGAATCCATAGCATAGCCAACGAAAATTCTTTCTTGAGCTCTTGAATCAAACTTGGATAGACATGTGTCCTTGACAAGCACATAGCATTTGCATCCGAAGACCTTGAAGTATGACACATTGGGCTTGTTGCCGGTGAGAATCTCATATGGTGTCTTCTCTAGGCCTTTGCGAAAGTAGAGACGATTAGTAGCATGGCATGCGGTAGAGATAGCTTCCGCCCAAAAATTGTAATTAGACTTTTACTCCATCATCATGGTTCGAGCGGCTTCAATCAAGGTTCGATTCTTCCTTTCGGCGACCCCATTTTGTTGGGGAGTATATGGCGTGGAGTATTGGTGTTGGATTCCTTCTTCGCCGAGGAAGTCATCCAAAGTATAGTTCTTGAACTCCGTTCCATTGTCGCTCCTTATTGTGAGGATCTTGTTGTCGTACTTGCGTTTAACTTGATTGGCAAACTCCATCATGGTCCGTTGAGTCTCACTCTTGTACTTGAAGAAGAATACCCAACAATAGCATGAATATTCATCAACAATGACGAGGCAATACTTCTTTCCTCCAAGACTTTCATGAGACGGTGGACCGAAGAGATCAACATGTAAGAGCTCCAAGCATCTTGTGGTAGAGATGATTGTCTTGGCCTTGTGAGGAGCTCCATGCATTTTTCCTTGTACGCAAGCCCTACAAACACGATCTTTACAAAAAGAGACATCTTCTTTTAGTCCGAGAATGTGGCCACCCTTGTGGAGACTTTGCAAAGTCCTCATGTTGACATGGGCTAGTCGGCGATGCCATAACCAACCCTTGTCACCTTTTTGAATAGGCAAAGAGCGGAAGATGTTGTCTTTCCGGAGAAGTCAACAACATAAAATCCGTTCTCTACATATCCAACAAAAGCTACACGGAGTGTCTTGCTCCACAAGAGGACCACCATATGTTCATCAAAGAAAGTACATAGACCCATGCGAGCAATTTGATGAACGGAGAGTAAGTTGTAACCAAGGGTCTCGACAAGGAGGACATTCACAAGTGATATGTCGGGTGTTACCACCACCTTTCCAAGACCCAATACCTTAGAGCACGTGTTGTCGCCATATGATACGGTAGAGTGAGAAGGCTCGAGGTCGACAACAATATTATTGCTTCCGGTCATATGACTTGTGGCTTGATACGTCTCCGACGTATCGATAATTTCTTGTGTTCCATGCTACATTATTGATGATATCTACATGTTTTATGCACACTTTATGTCATATTCGTGCATTTTCCGGAACTAACCTATTAACAAGATGCCGAAGAGCCAGCTTGTTGTTTTCTGCTGTTTTTGGTTTCGAAATCCTAGTAACGAAATATTCTCGGAATTGGACGAAATCAACGCCCGGGGTCCTATTTTGCCACGAAGCTTCCAGAAGACCGAAGGAGAGTCGAAGTGGGGCCACGAGGTGGCCAGACACCAGGGCGGCGCGGCCCAGGCCCTGGCCGCGCCGACCTATGGTGTGGGCCCCTCGTGTGGCCCCCTGCGCTGCCCTTCCGCCTACAAATAGCTCCCGTCGCGAAACCCCCAGTATCGAGAGCCACGATACGGAAAACCTTACTGAGACGCCGCCGCCGCCAATCCCATCTCGGGGGATTCTGGAGATCTCCTCCGGCACCCTGCCGGAGAGGGGATTCATCTCCCGGAGGACTCTTCACCGCCATGGTCGCCTCCGGAGTGATGAGTGAGTAGTTCACCCTGGACTATGGGTCCATAGCAGTAGCTAGATGGTTGTCTTCTCCTCATTGTGCTTCATTGTTGGATCTTGTGAGCTGCCTAACATGATCAAGATCATCTATCTGTAATACTATATGTTGTGTTTGTCGGGATCCGATGGATAGAGAATATTATGTTATGTTAATTATCAAGTTATTACCTATGTGTTGTTTATGATCTTGCATGCTCTCCGTTATTAGTAGAGGCTCTGGCCAAGTTTTTGCTCTTAACTCCAAGAGGGAGTATTTATGCTCGATAGTGGGTTCATGCCTCCATTGATATCTCGGGACAGTGACGTGAAAGTTCTAAGGTTGTGGATGTGTTGTTGCCACTAGGGATAAAACATTGATGCTATGTCTAAGGATGTAGTTGTTGATTACATTACGCACCATACTTAATGCAATTGTCCGTTGCTTTGCAACTTAATACCGGAAGGGGTTCGGATGATAACCCGAAGGTGGACTTTTAGGCATAGATGCAGTTGGATGGCGGTCTATGTACTTTGTCGTAATGCCCAATTAAATCTCACTATATTTATCATGACATGTATGTGCATTGTTATGCCCTCTCTATTTGTCAATTGCCCGACCGTAATTTGTTCACCCAACATGCTTTTATCTTATGGGAGAGACACCTCTAGTGAACTGTGGACCCCGGTCCATTCTTTTATACTCGAAATACAAATCTGTCTGCAATACTTGTTTTACTCGTTTTCTTGCAAACAATCATCTTCCACACAATACGGTTAATCCTTTGTTACAGCAAGCCGGTGAGATTGACAACCTCACTGTTTCGTTGGGGCAAAGTACTTTGGTTGTGTTGTGCGGGTTCCACGTTGGCGCCGGAATCTCTGGTGTTGCGCCGCACTACATCCCGCCGCCATCAACCTTCAACGTGCTTCTTGGCTCCTCCTGGTTCGATAAACCTTGGTTTCTTTCTGAGGGAAAACTTGCCGCTGTGCGCATCATACCTTCCTCTTGGGGTTCCCAACGAACGTGTGAGTTACACGCCATCAAGCTTTTTTTCTCGGCGCCGTTGTCGGGAGATCAAGACACGCTGCAAGGGGAGTCTCCACTTCCCAATCTCTTTACTTTGTTTTTGTCTTGCTTTATTTTATTTACTACTTTGTTTGCTGCATTATATCAAAACACAAAAAAAATAGTTGCTAGCTTTACCTTATTGTTTGCTATATCAAAAACACAAAAAAATTAGTTACTTGCATTTACTTTATCTAGTTTGCTTTATTTACTACTGCTAAAATGGCCACCCCTGAAAATACTAAGTTGTGTGACTTCACAACCACAAATAATAATGATTTCCTATGCACACCTATTGCTCCACCTGCTACTACAGCAGAATTCTTTGAAATTAAACCTCGCTTTCTGAATCTTGTTATGCGAGAGCAATTTTCTCGGTGTTAGTTCCGATGATGCTGCTGCCCATCTCAATAATTTTGTTGAATTGTGTGAAATGCAAAAGTATAAAGATGTAGATGGTGATATTATTAAATTGAAATTGTTTCCTTTCTCATTAAGAGGAAGAGCTAAAGATTGGTTGCTATCTCTGCCTAAGAATAGTATTGATTCCTGGACTAAATGCAAGGATGCTTTTATTGGTAGATATTATCCCCCTGCTAAAATTATATCTTTGAGGAGTAGCATAATGAATTTTAAACAATTGGATAATGAACATGTTGCTCAAGCTTGGGAAAGAATGAAATCTTTGCTTAAAAATTGCCCAACCCATGGACTGACTACTTGGATGATCATCCAAACCTTCTATGCAGGACTAAATTTTTCTTCGCGGAATTTATTGGATTCAGCTGCTGGAGGTACCTTTATGTCCATCACCTTGGGGGCGGCTACAAAGCTTCTTGATGATATGATGATTAATTACTCTGAATGGCACACGGAAAGAGCTCCACAAGGTAAGAAGGTAAATTCGGTTGAAGAATCCTCTTCCTTGAATGATAAGGTTGATGCTATTATGTCTATGCTTGTGAATGATAGGACTAATGTTGATCCTAATAATGTTTCGTTAGCTTCATTGGTTGCCCAAGAAGAACATGTTGATGTAAACTTCATTAAAAATAATAATTTCAACAACAATGCTTATCGGAACAATTCTAGTAATAACTATAGGCCATATCCTTATAATAATGGTAACGGTTATGCTAATTATTATGGGAATTCTTACAACAATAATAGGAATACACCCCCTGGACTTGAAGCTATGCTTAAAGAATTTATTAGTACACAAACTGCCTTTAACAAATCGTTGAGGAAAAGCTCAATAAAATTGATATTCTTGCTTCTAAGGTTGATAGTCTTGCCTCTGATGTTGATCTTTTGAAGTCGAAAGTTATGCCTAATAGGGATATTGAAAATAAAATTGTTACTACAGCAAATTCCATCCAAGTTAGAATTAATGAGAATATAAGATTAATGGCTGAACTGCGTGCTAGGTGGGATAGAGAAGAAAATGAAAAACTAGCTAAAGAGAAAAATGTAGCTAAAGTTTGGACTATTACCACCACTAGCAATGCTAATGCTCCACATGTTGCTGCACCTCCTACTATTAATGGTAAAATAATTGGTGTTGGCGATGTTTCTACTCCTAGTGCAAAGCGCGCAAAATTACCTGAAACTGCTAAAACTGCTGAAACCGCTCGTGATAAAACTGCTGAAATTTTTTCCAACCTTGGGGATGATAATCCCATTGCTTTAGATTGTAATGATTTAGATTTTGATGATTGCCACATCTCTGAAGTTATAAAGTTCTTACAAAAACTTGCTAAGAGTCCCAATGCTAGCGCTGTAAACTTGGCTTTCACAAAACATATTACAAATGCTCTCATAAAAGCTAGAGGAGAGAAACTAAAACTTGAAACTTCTATTCCTAGAAAGCTAGAAGATGGTTGGGAGCCCATCATTAAAATGAGGGTCAATGATTTTGATTGTAATGCTTTATGTGATCTTGGTGCAAGTATTTCGTTATGCCTAAAAAAGTCTATGATATGCTTGACTTGCCACCATTGAAAAATTGTTATTTGGATGTTAATCTCGCTGATAATGCTAAAAAGAAACCTTTGGGGAGAATTGATAATGTTCATATTATGGTTAACAATAACCTTGTCCCCGTTGATTTTGTTGTCTTGGATATTGAATGCAATGCATCTTGTCCCATTATATTGGGAAGACCTTTTCTTCGAACCGTTGGTGCTACCATTGATATGAAGGAAGGTAATATTAAATATCAATTTCCTCTCAAGAAAGGTATGGAACACTTCCCTAGAAAGAGAATGAAGTTACCTTATGATTCTATTATTAGAACAAATTATGATGTCAATGCTTCATCTCTCGATAATACTTGATTTACATTTTCTGCGCCTAGCTGAAAGGCGTTAAAGAAAAGCGCTTATGGGAGACAACCCATGTTTTTACTACAGTATTTTTGTTTTATATTTGAGGCTTGGAAGTTGTTTACTACTGTAGCAACCTCTCCTTATCCTAGTTTTGAGTTTTGTTGTGCCAAGTAAAGTCTTTGATAGTAAAGTAAATACTAGATTTGGATTACTGCGCAGAAACAGATTTCTTTTCTGTCACGAATCTGGGTCTAATTCTCTGTAGGTAACTCAGAAAATTAAGACAATTTACGTGAGTGATCCTCAGATATGTAGGCAACTTTCATTCAATTTGGGCATTTTCATTTGAGCAAGTCTGGTGCCTCAATTAAATCCGTCTTTACAGACTGTTCTGTTTTGACAGATTCTGCCTTTTATTTCGCATTGCCTCTTTTGCTATGTTGGATGAATTTCTTTGATCCATTAATGTCCAGTAGCTTTATGCAATGTCCAGAAGTGTTAAGAATGATTGTGTCACCTCTGAACATGTTAATTTTTATTGTCCACTAACCCTCTAATGAGTTGTTTCGAGTTTGGTGTGGAGGAAGTTTTCAAGGATCAAGAGAGGAGTATGATACAATATGATCAAGGAGAGTGAAAGCTCTAAGCTTGGGGATGCCCCGGTGGTTCACCCCTGCATATTCTAAGAAGACTCAAGCGTCTAAGCTTGGGGATGCCCAAGGCATCCCCTTCTTCATCGACAACATTATCAGGTTCCTCCCCGAAACTATATTTTTATTCGGCCACATCTTATGTACTTTGCTTGGAGCGTCGGTTTGTTTTTGTTTTTTTGTTTTGTTTGAATAAAATGGATCCTAGCATTCACTGTATGGGAGAGAGACACGCTCCGCTGTAGCATATGGACAAGTATGTCCTTAGGCTTTACTCATAGTATTCATGGCGAAGTTTCTTCTTCGTTAAATTGTTATATGGTTGGAATTGAAAAATGCTACATGTAGTAATTGATGAAATGTCTTGGATAATTTGATACTTGGCAATTGTTGTGCTCATGTTTAAGCTCTTGCATCATATACTTTGCACCTATTAATGAAGAAATACATAGAGCTTGCTAAAATTTGGTTTGCATAATTGGTCTCTCTAAGGTCTAGATAATTTCTAGTAAAGAGATTGAACAACAAGGAAGACGGTGTAGAGTCTTATAATGTTTACAATATGTCTTTTATGTGAGTTTTGCTGCACCGTTCATCCTTGTGTTTGTTTCAAACAACCTTGCTAGCCTAAACCTTGTATCGAGAGGGAATACTTCTCATGCATCCAAAATTCTTGAGCCAACCACTATGCCATTTGTGTCCACCATACCTACCTACTACATGGTATTTCTCCGCCATTCCAAAGTAAATTGCTTGAGTGCTACCTTTAAATTTCCATCATTCGCCTTTGCAATATATAGCTCATGGGACAAATAGCTTAAAAACTATTGTGGTATTGAATATGTACTTATGCACTTTATCTCTTATTAAGTTGTTTGTTGTGCGATAACCATGTTTCTGGGGACGCCATCAACTATTCTTTGTTGAATATCATGTGAGTTGCTATGCATGTCCGTCTTATCCGAAGTAAGAGAGATCTACCACCTTAATGGTTGGAGCATGCATATTGTTAGAGAAGAACATTGGGCCGCTAACTAAAGCCATGAATCATGGTGGAAGTTTCAGTTTTGGACATATATCCTCAATCTCATATGAGAATAATAATTGTTGCCACATGCTTATGCATTAAAGAGGAGTCCATTATCTGTTGTCCATGTTGTCCCGGTATGGATGTCTAAGTTGAGAATAATCAAAAGCGAGAAATCTAAAATGCGAGCTTTCTCCTTAGACCTTTGTACAGGCGGCATGGAGGTACCCCATTGTGACACTTGGTTAAAACATGTGTATTGCGATGATCCGGTAGTCCAAGCTAATTAGGACAAGGTGCGGGCACTATTAGTATACTATGCATGAGGCTTGCAACTTGTAAGATATAATTTACATAACTCATATGCTTTATTACTACCGTTGACAAAATTGTTTCATGTTTTCAAAATAAAAGCTCTAGCACAAATATAGCAATCGATGCTTTCCTCTTTGAAGGACCATTCTTTTTTACTTTTATGTTGAGTCAGTTCACCTATCTCTCTCCACCTCAATAAGCAAACACTTGTGTGAACTATGCAGTGATTCCTACATACTTGCATATTGCACTTGTTATATTACTCTATGTTGACAATTATCCATGAGATATACATGTTACAAGTTGAAAGCAACCGCTGAAACTTAATCTTCCTTTGTGTTGCTTCAATACCTTTACTTTGATTTATTGCTTTATGAGTTAACTCTTATGCAAGACTTATTGATGCTTGTCTTGAAGTACTATTCATGAAAAGTCTTTGCTTTATGATTCACTTGTTTACTCATGTCATTACCATTGTTTTGATCGCTGCATTCATTACATATGTTTACAAATAGTATGATCAAGGTTATGATGGCATGTCACTTCAGAAATTATCTTTGTTATCGTTTTACCTGCTCGGGACGAGCAGAACTAAGCTTGGGGATGCTGATACGTCTCCGACGTATCGATAATTTCTTATGTTCCATGCCACATTATTGATGATATCTACATGTTTTATGCACACTTTATGTCATATTCGTGCATTTTCTGGAACTAACCTATTAACAAGATGCCGAAGTGCCGATTCGTTTGTCTGCTGTTTTTGGTTTCAGAAATCCTAGTAACGAAATATTCTCGGAATTGGACGAAATCAACGCCCAGGGTCCTATTTTGCCACGAAACTTCCAGAAGACCGAAGAGGAGTCGAAGTGGGGCCACGAGGCGCCGCCACACTAGGGCGGCGCGGCCCAGGCCCTGGCCGCGCCGACCAATGGTGTGGGGCCCTCTTGTGGCCCCCCGCGTTGCCCTTCCGCCTACTTAAAGCCTCCGTCGCGAAACCCCCAGTACCGAGGGCCACGATACGGAAAACCTTCCAGAGACGCCGCCGCCGCCAATCCCATCTCGGGGGATTCTAGAGATCTCCTCCGGCACCCTGCCGGAGAGGGGATTCATCTCCCGGAGGACTCTTCACCGCCATGGTCGCCTCCGGAGTGATGAGTGAGTAGTTCACCCCTGGACTATGGGTCCATAGCAGTAGCTAGATGGTTGTCTTCTCCTCATTGTGCTTCATTGTTGGATCTTGTGAGCTGCCTAACATGATCAAGATCATCTATCCGTAATACTATATGTTGTGTTTGTCGGGATCCGATGGATAGAGAATACTATGTTATGTTAATTATCAAGTTATTACCTATGTGTTGTTTATGATCTTGCATGCTCTCCGTTATTAGTAGAGGCTCTGGCCAAGTTTTTGCTCTTAACTCCAAGAGGGAGTATTTATGCTCGATAGTGGGTTCATGCCTCCATTGATATCCGGGATAGTGACGGAAAGTTCTAAGGTTGTGGATGTGTTGTTGCCACTAGGGATAAAACATTGATGCTATGTCTAAGGATGTAGTTGTTGATTACATTACGCACCATACTTAATGCAATTGTCCGTTGCTTTGCAACTTAATACTGGAAGGGGTTCGGATGATAACCCGAAGGTGGACTTTTTAGGCATAGATGCAGCTGGATGGCGGTCTATGTACTTTGTCGTAATGCCCAATTAAATCTCACTATATTTATCATGACATGTATGTGCATTGTTATGCCCTCTCTATTTGTCAATTGCCCGACTGTAATTTGTTCACCCAACATGCTTTTATCTTATGGGAGAGACACCTCTAGTGAACTGTGGACCCCGGTCCATTCTTTTATACTCGAAATACAAATCTGCTGCAATACTTGTTTTACTTGTTTTCTTGCAAACAATCATCTTCCACACAATACGGTTAATCCTTTGTTACAAGCAAGCCGGTGAGATTGACAACCTCACTCGTTTCGTTGGGGCAAAGTACTTTGGTTGTGTTGTGCAGGTTCCACGTTGGCGCCGGAATCTCCGGTGTTGCGCCGCACTACATCCCGCCGCCATCAACCTTCAACGTGCTTCTTGGCTCCTCCTGGTTCGATAAACCTTGGTTTCTTTCTGAAGGAAAACTTGCTGCTGTGCGCATCATACCTTCCTCTTGGGGTTCCCAACGAACGTGTGAGTTACACGCCATCACGGTACCACAGCGGTACTGAAGCGGTACTGCCGTAACTAGTTACGGTACCTGGGCGGTACCATGAGCGGTACTACCGCTCGCAAGCGGTACTACCGCTCTAGGTACCGCAGAGGTACCGTAACTCGTACTGTGGGTCAAATACAACACAGAACTTCAGAGCGGTACCGTGGGCGGTACTAGTAGGGGTAGCAGTACTACCGCTACTAGTACCGGTAGTACCGGTCTGGCAAAAACAGGTTTTCTCCCCTTTTTCTCTCCAGCCATGTCACCTCGCAAAACACACACAAAACCAAAAAGCCTATAAACTACGCTTCAGTCCTCCGATCTTGACGTGTCCAGCGAGGTCACCGTGTACTTGCCAATCTAACAATGATACTCAAGGCACACGGTGAGATTACTCAAGTGTTGTCATCAAACACACAAAACACGGGGTTTAGACTTTGCTCTTTCAAATATTGTAAGTTGTTACCACTGTAAGAACCTCTCCTTATCCCTTTTATTTCATTTTTATACCGATGATAGCCTCTAATAGGAAGGAGGTAAGAATTGGGGAAGTTGCTGTTCCAAAACAGATTCTATGCTATCACAAAAAAATCGTATTCCCATCCAGAATGTCGTATTGATCTGCCAATTTTTTTTAGCATATGACCCAGGTTGTTATCTAACTTTAATTAGCTTATCACTTTTCGATTGGATCAACAGAGCATTTTCGAAAAAATCAATCTTTACTTGTTGTTTTATGTTGGCAGATTTCTACCACTATTTGCATTTGTATATCTATGTTAGTTTTCTTTCTTTTGTTGTTCTTGTTTTGTTTCTACTTTCCAAAATAAAAAAAATACCAAAAATATTTCTGTTTTTTCTCTTCATTTGCTTCTTTAGTTTCTAAGTTTTAGTTTGTTTCATTTTCTAGTTATGGTTTGCTATTCGAAAATTCAAAAAAGATTTTACTTTGTGTGTTGATTCAAAATTGAAAACCCAAAATATTTGTTGTTCTTCATTGGTTTTGTAAAGTTTGCTGAAGAGTTCAACGGTCTTCTGTGACTTCATTGGAGTTTGGTTATCATTTCATATTATTCAAGCCACACAAGTGAAGGGCAATAATGACGATTTACGACAATTCAAGATGTGGTGAGAGGCTGGTATGAACTCTATTTGTCTTTGTTTTTGTACATATACTCACTTATGTGGACATGATTAGTTTGTTCGTGTAAGGGGTATGTTATTTAATGATACTTAGTAGTTCTTGCTCTCTTATGATTAGTTCCAATTTACTAATAGTAGGTAACATGTCATATAGATATTTACTTGCATTGCTCTGTTCATAAAACTGTATGACATTGTGGTATCCTCCTCTGAATGTTTCATTTGAATCGACTTGGCACATGCTCACGCATGTATATGAATAAACAAAAGTCAATTTAGCCCTGATGGTTTATTTTTCTTCAAAGTTCTTGTATTACTTTTATGCTTCTATTAATTTTATTCTGTCGCAATTATGACAGTTACTGCTTTCTTGATTGCCGCTTCACAGTCTATTGCTAGCCTTCACCTGTACTGAGTATGAGCTCTACTCGTGCATCAAACTCCTAAAAACCAAAATTTTCCAATTGTGTCCACCATACCTACCTATATGTGGTATTTCACCGCCACTCCAAAGTGAATTACTTGTGTGCTACCTTTAAAACCTTCAAACTATTACCCGTTTTGTGTTCCTGTTTTAGCTCATGAGGAAATATTGAATGGTTTATTGTCTTTTTATGACCTCACACCTTGACTAACATGAATAATGTGCTAAGACCTTAATATTTAAAAAATAGCAAGGCAACTGGGTGCCCAACACACCTTAAATAAACAAATAAAGCTCCGCACACTATGTACTGGAGAGATCCTATAATGGTGTTCAATAGTAGAACTACATGGGAGCCACTCTTGAAGTCATTATATGAAAGGATGATGAACATTTAATAATAGTTGTTGACATAGACATACATACCTCTCAAAATACATTTTCAACACCTCTGTTTATTCAAATAAAAAGCTATGACACATGAGTAATCTTGCTTCCCTCCACACAGGGCCTTTCTTTTACTTTTTGATGTTGAGTCACCATATTTTTCTTTGAGCACCTTCTCGAAAGCATAGCTGTCATTCTTAGTGTAACATGCTTGTCCTGCAATACGATTAATTAAGGTATAACTGTGATGCTTGTATCTTTTGATATTCTTACTTCTAGTCTTCTCTTGAACTTCAGAGGTGCCTTGGAATTTATGTTTTGCTACACAAATAAGGGAAAGTGAGATACCACTTTATCATATCATGTTATAAGCATTGCAATCCTGCAGATACTTATGTTTCATGTTTATTATTATTGTGTTGGTATCTTTTATAGCTTGCATGACTATTGAGTAGCTTTAGTTGCATACTTCTTATTATAAATTGCCTAAGTACTTGATCATATAGTGAGAATATATACATCATATGAAGCAAATGTGTTTGTGAAAGTTTCTTTATCGCACTCAGTTGTCACAGAATTGCTTGAGGACAAACAATAAGCTAAGCTTGGCGGCAGTTGATACGTCCAAAACGTATCTAGTTTCTCGAACACTTTTGTTGTTGTTTGCCCGCAAATTTGTGTGTTTTGAATACAACTAACACGGACTAATACAGTTCTCAGCAGAATTGCTCTGGTGTCTCGTTTTTGTGCAGAAATCAAACTTTCAGGAAAATTCTCAGAAAATATCGCAAAGTTTCTATTTTACCCGAAGACTCACAGAGCCAAAAGACGAGACGGAGAAGGGCCACGAGGGGCCCACACCTGACCTAGGCGCGGGCTAGGCTTGGCCTCACCTAGGGGTGGTCTGCCCGCATAAGCCACCCCCTCGACCTCTCCTCCGGACTATATTAAGCCTCTGACCCTAAAAACAGGGGTTCGACGTTTTTCTGGAAAGAGTTTTGCTGCTCCACCGCCACCAGAAACTCCGTGTTGGCATCCTGCCGGGACGGGGAATTGGAGTAGATCATCACCATCGCCATCACCGATGCCTCTCCATCAACCATCCATGATTTCCCCATCCATGTGTGAGTAATTGCCCCGCTGTAGGTTGTAGGGGATGGTAGGGATTAGATGAGATCATTCATGTAATAGCTATAAGATTGTTAGGGGCATAGTGCCTAGTATTCGTTGTTAGTATTTATGACATTGTTGCAACTTGTTATGCTTAATGCTTGTCACTTTGGGCCCGAGTTCCATGATCTCAGATCTGAACATGTTATTGATTCATGAGGATAATTATTGTTTTTTATCATACCTGCAAGTTGTATACACATATCGTTGTCCAAAACCCGAGGCCTCAAAGCGACAACAATTGTGATAACCGGAGGGGATGGATATGATGTGAGGATCACGTGTGTCAGCGGAGTGTTAATGCTTTGCTCCGGTACTCTATTAAAAGGAGTACCTTAATTACCAGTAGATTCCCTTGAGGCCCCGCTGCAAACGGGTTGGTAGGACAAAAGATGTCGTGCAAGTTTCTCCTTGTGAGCACGTACGACTAAATAGGAACACACCTATGGTTACTTTATACCAGGATGGTTTTATCATTGTTACCTGCAAATGCCCATGTCTTGCTTATTAGATGAACTATCTTATCCATGCAGCGCTCTTTCATTCATCCTTGTGCCTAAAGTATTTTAATCATGATGCCTACTACAATCATCGCTACTGCTGTTTTTATTTCATTAATGTTGTTACTTCACTACTTCTACTGCTATAAAACTGTTACTGCTGATAAACTGTTGCGAGCAAGTTTATTTTCAGGTGCAGCTGAATTGACAACTAATCTGTTAAAACTTATAAATATTCTTTGGCTCCCCTTGTGTCGAATCAATAAATTTGGGTTTTACTTCCCTCAAAGACTGTTGCGATCCCCTATACTTGTGGGTCATCAGAGATCTAGAGGATGGAGTAGGCAAAATAGCATGACCAATATTATGAATGTACATACCTACTCCATTGGCGGTGTAAACCTGATCGGTGCCGTGGTAGGGCTCACGTGAAGTGACTTTGTCCAGCTCATGGGTGATGTGGTGCGTAGCGCTGGAGTACGCATACCATGCCGTGTCGATAGACTGCTGAGGGGCGCCATGAGAAGCTTGAGAAGTCGTCATTGCCATAGCCATTTGACGCTCGGTGTTGCTCCCATCATATCCGAGGCCCAGGAAGTCCCGATTGAAGCACTTGTAGCATCTGGAGGTCGTGTGACGGGGAACCCCGCACAACTGAAAAACCACACTCCACTGCCCGCTGTTGGACTTGGACCCGAACGTAGAGGACTGGGGCACTGTTTTGGCCGAAGGTGAGGAGAAAGACGACAATGGTCGTGGTCCATCGCGGGCGGCCCCAAAAGCTGCAATCGAAGAACCATCATGAACAATAGCATGGGCCGCCGGGTAGTGCATGTTACCAAAATTGGTCTTGCGTTGCGAGAGCTTGCGAGCCTCAGTCGACTGTAGTTGAGAAAAGAGGTCGCAGATCGGCATGGGGGTAGTGCGAGCTGTGACCACCTCAAACAACGCACCATACTCATCGCCAAGGCCAGCAAGGATATAGGAGATGAACTCTTCATCGCGGAGGTTCATCCCAATACTTGTCAGCGAGTCTAAGAGTGCATTCATCTAGTGCAAATAAACTGTAATTGTTTTGTTCTCCTTCTTGAGTTCAGCCATCTCCTTTCTAATCCCTGAAGATCAAGCAATATAGGTGGAAGCAAAGGCTCCACTGAGGGTCTCCCAGGCCTCATGTGCAGTGCTCGAGAACATCACCATACTAATAATACCTTCGGTCATCGAGGATACAAATGCCGAAGGAGCCGTGTGGGAAGTACAAATTATGACGAAGCTAAATCAACAACAACATGTCATGGGAAGTTCCATGGTTACCTCGTCGGCAACACGTGGCATGCGGGGCTCAATAAAGGGTGGTGCCAACATGCATCCAATGTAGCCTAACACGTAGAGGTAATTGAACCCATTGATCATGTACATCAAAGAAATTATGCATTTTCATATGGCATCTTCTAGTTGATCTATATAAACTTTTGATGTAGGTAGCCACCATCTGCCAGCTACTAGTGAGGAAAGTCGGCTCGGATGTTCCCGAGCCGGCTGCGTGGGGAGAGTGCATCCTAGTATCCAAGGGTATACGCCACACGGTTGTACTATAGGCGCCGATTTTGATAGGGTTAGTGTTGATGATGTCATCGAGGGGTTCCATGACAACCCTCTGCCGGTCCCACCCCATGATGAAATAACAACTTTGGTTCATGCGGCCGGGAGCTTCATCTAGTGGCCCAAGAAAGATATCCTTCTTTACAATCCAAAGCCGGAGTCCACACACCTCCCACCAACAACACTCACTCCCAAGATCAATGAAGCACCGGATTTTCAAGCTGATCACCATCTTGAAACCAAAGAGATGGGTAACCTCCCTACGAGTGGGGCTGCCAAGACCGGAGACTTGGTTGATGTGCAAACTCCAACAAATA
This sequence comes from Lolium rigidum, assembly GCF_022539505.1. Lineage (NCBI taxonomy): Eukaryota > Viridiplantae > Streptophyta > Magnoliopsida > Poales > Poaceae > Lolium > Lolium rigidum. The sequence goes on along the minus strand of NC_061514.1, from coordinate 37,616,380 downwards.
AGACGAGCCAGTCCTCAGAAATAACCCCTACCAGTGCGGTCACCAATACCAGAGTCCATGTTGACATGCGTCGAATGACGTTGCACTCTGCACAATCCCTGCCCCGAAGATAGTAGAGACTTCACTAGTGCCTCCATCTGCTGTGAAATCTATCAGTACTACTGTGTCCAAGGATAAATGTACTGAAGAGACAAACCTCACTAGTTTGGCCACCAAGACCATCGGCCCTGTTGACATGCCAACTCCAACGACCACATAAGCCCCCTGCCCCGAAGATAGTAGAGACTTCACTGGTGCCTCCACTATCCGCTGAGAAATCTATCATTACTATTGTGTCCAAGGCTAAATGTATTGAAGAGACAAACCTCACCAGTGTGGCCACCAAGACCATAGGCCCTGTTGACATGTCAAATCCAACAACGTCAACGATGTTGCTCTCCGCACAAGCCGCCCTCCCCCCTTCCGCCCCAAAGATAGCAGAGATTTCAGAAGTGCATACTGTAAAAGCTACCTATATATACTCAGTGTTGGACAAGACGACGCCTAGGAAACTCTTAAGTACGCTTAAGCACTAGGCGATGGGTAAACGCCTCGCATATGGCATAAGCAGAAGTCTATGCAGTGCAACCAAGAAATTGTCGTCCCCACTAAATTTTTTATGCCATACTTCACTAACGAGCTAGATGAGCATTATTCTAAAGATAGTGTTTTTAGAAATTTACGCATTTACATGCTCTAGATTACTGCGTATTCACATATACTAACCTGTATACGCACTTGATGGCATAAACTATTCCCACCTAGGCTACGTCTAGGGCGCTTAAGCACCGCCTAGGCACTAGCCGAATGCCAACCGTCTCGCTTACGCCTAGCGTTTTTTCCAACCTTGCATGTACTACCGGGGCCATGGCTAAATCCCTCACCAATGTGCCCACCAAGACCACAGTCTGTGTTGACAAGCCAACTCCAACAAGGACAACGTTGCTCACCGCACAAGCGCCCACCACACCGAAGATAGCAAAGATTTCACAAGTTCTTGTATCTGCTATAAAAGATAGGAGTATGTGTACTGTGGCCGCACAGCCATGAGAACAATACTCCTCCACCTGCTGTGAAAATCAAAGCTACCACAACGGTCAAGGGAAGAACTAACGTCAAGAAGAATGTAAAAAAAGGGGGAAAAGAAGCCGCAGCTGACGATCAGTCCCGCTACTTGTTCCGAGCATGAGCTGCACCATTTCTTAGCTGCAGGCGGTATTTTGCCGTTTGCCCCGATACACCCGACGTACAAGCCCGGGGGGTCCACTTATAGAAAATGATATTATTGATGTTATTGAGGAGTTTGGCATTGCTGTTCTATCGTTGGAGAAGCACTACATGGATAATTTCAAGAAGCCGGAGAGAGAGCAACAAGCGGGATTCGTGGCTAGGTCCTTCCCTGAAAAATTTCACTATAGTAGTGAGCCTTAATAGTTATTTGTGGGTTGGCAAGACTTGTTTAATCTGCTTAACCTGGATGTCTTCGACATGAGTTTATTGAGAATCATATTATTGTGAGTATTTAACAATCAACGCGTCAATCTATGCATGGTACTAGCAGCTATCTCTATATACAGTTTGAATTTGAATATATATATATATAAAGTAAGCTAGCATATATACCACATTCACGTTTACGAATTTTATCACATTCACCCAACTAATAATTGGTTTAACTTTTAGTTTTCACTGGATTCTTATCAATATCTCAGTACTGGATGGAAATGTCTATTATCATGATTCTTATATTAGTAAGACTATAGATTTTGTGGATGCGAGGAAGCTTATTGACATGTGATTTGATACTTTCATTTGCATAATTGATTTTGACCGAGCCTGGTTTTGAAATGATATACTTTTTTCTTCATCCATATGCTTTTAGTATTTCGCTCGAAAGAAGAAAATGCACCGAAGAACTACAAAAATCAACCCATAACCTGGTTCATCCGATTAGTTCACACACCAACACTTATACACATATATGCATGCATGTATTATCTGGTTAATATGCGAATTTCTACGTATATATGCTCTGTTTCAGTGCCACCAACAGCCTGTAGGGACGCACATATGCGGCTACTATGTTGCCCAACATATGGGCATGATGATAGCCAGAATGGTTGAACCTAAATGCACATCTATGGTATGCAAATATTATCCTTTTCTTTTATTGAAATGTTCTTCTTTGTTGTACTGGTTTTTTTTATCATGATTTAATTTTCCTAACAGGAACTAGAACCGCCGAACTGGCGATAAATAAAGTAAAAATAATTTGCGCGGACCTTTTAGAGTTTTTGGCAGAATAAGTGATGAAAGCTGATGGAGATTTCCACGGTCTTGTGTGAGAGAAAGTATAACAATACGGATATTGTTTAATGTATGTTCTTTCAAACTATAATGTTCTTCAAACTATACTTGTGATGCATGCTACCTTCAAACAATCTTGTGATTGATGTGCATATTGTGCAACCTGTGACTGCTTGCTGACCGTATGTCACTACGGGAGAGGCGGCGTGTGCCGACGGCCAGCCTATGTGCCGACGGCCAAATGTCGGGGCCGTCGGCACATAGGACCTCGTCGACCGGCGACGGAGATGACCGTCGGCGCAGGTCGGCCGTCGGCACACTGCTGGCTACACCGACGGTCACCGTCGGCGCAAAGTGGACCGTCGGCACAGGTAGTTTGCGGCCGAAGGTCACCGTCGGCACAGCGTCGACCGTCGGTACACGCGCTAACAGGCGGGTCCAGCCGTTAGACTGTCACGGCGCCGTCTACTCTGTGCCGACGGTAGCCCACGGCACAACCGCGGCCGTCGGCACAGGGACTGAAAACTGGGTCCCCCTTCTGATGTGCCGACGGTGACCCACGGCACAACCACGGCCGTCGGCACAAACATTTTTTTGTTTTTCCATTTTTTTTGCATCAAAGAGATAATTATTAATCCCAATCATTTTTTTTGTTTATTTATTTCTCACTGCTATTTTGGCGAACCCCTTTGCGGGAAACCTATATATATGTATAAGGCGGTATAGAACCCCTTCGCCAGAAATCGAACCTCGGAGGGGGTGAATGGCCCACACACGATACAAAATACTTAAGACCCACACACGATACAAAATACTTAAATAACTAGACTCACACACATACCAAAGCGCTTACGGAACTAGACCCACACACGAACCGAAACAGTTAAAGAACTACACCCACACAGAGGAAGCAAAACACTTAAAGAAACTACACCCACACACATGAACCAAAACACTTAAAGAACTAGACCCACACACAAACCAAAGCATTTAAAGAACTACACCCACACACGAACAAAACACTTAACACTGGGTCGACACATGACCCGCTAGACACACGGACTCGACACACACATATTAATCGAGAGAAGTCGAAATCTTCATCCTCGCTGGGGGTGTCCTGCGAAGCGGTGGTTGTGAGGTTCCACAACCACCGTTCATCATTCTCCCCCATGTCGACGCCTCTCCTTTGGCGTACTCGCTTCAACCTCGGCCTTCCTCTGCCGCTTTCCCGCCCACCTCTCTCTCCTGTACGTCTGCTTCTCCTTCCAGAATGCGCGCGTTGCCTCGACGTCTCCGGGATGGTCTCTGCGCCACTGTGCCATGAACTGCTCGTCCGCCTCGGTGGTATCAATCCGCCGCTGGCCAGCCCTGTACCGCCGCGCTTCACCCTGTGAGCGAAGTAGTGGCTCAGTAGAGAGACTCTGAGCTTTCGTCAGAAATCGAGCATCGGACTTATGGAATGGCCCCAAAAGTTGTGTGTGTCCACATGGCATGCACAAAAGTGATTTGAGATGATTCTATATCCAATGCTACCCCCTCCGGGTGTGCCCGGCTTCTCGGACATGGGGTTCCTACACTTAGGCAGATTCTGCATGTATAGGGGGGAACTCCCTCGGAGGTGAACCGGAGAGAACCTTGGGATCATAGGGTATGATCCTTGTTTCCACATGTACCTATGACCTAACCAAGCTCAAACGTAGGCATACGCCCACCGGGGGACCCCCGATGGGATGCATTCAAAGGGGTAGACGGCGCGGTCAACGGAACTAGGGTTTCGTCGGAAATCGAGCATCGGATCTAGGGAATGGCCCCAAAAGTTGTGTGTGTCCACATGGCATGCACAAAAGTGATTTGAGATGGTTCTATATCCAATGCTACCCCCTCCGGTTGTGCCCGGCTTCTCGGACATGGGGTTCCTACACTTAGGCAGATTCTGCATGTATAGGGGGGAACTCCCTCGGAGGTGAACCGTAGAGAACCTTGGGATCATATGGGATGATACTTGTTTCCACATGTACCTATGACCTAAGAAAGCTCAAACGTAGGCATACGCCCACCGGGGACCCCGATGGGATGCGATCAAAGGGGTAGACGGCGCGGTCAACAGAACTAGGGTTTCGTCAGAAATCGAGCATCGGACCTAGGGAATGGCCCCAAAAGTTGTGTGTGTCCACATGGCATGCACAAAAGTGATTTGAGATGGTTCTATATCCAATGCTACCCCCTGATACGTCCCCGACGTATCCATAATTTCTGTTGTTTCATGCTTGTTTTATGACAATACTTACATGTTTTGCTTGCACTTTATAATGTTTTTATGCGTTTTCCGGAACTAACCTATTAACAAGATGCCACAGTGCCAGTTCTGTTTTCTGCTGTTTTTGGTTCCAGAAAGGCTGTTCGGGCAATATTCTCGGAATTCGACGAAACGAAGACCAAACCTCCTATTTTTCCCGGAAGCATCCAGAACACCGAAGAAGAGTCGGAGAGGGGCCAGAGGGCCACCACACCATAGGGCGGCGCGTCCCGGCCCGGGCCCGCGCCGGCCGTGGTGTGGCGCCCCGAGTGCCCCCTGCGCCGCCTCTTCGCCTATAAAATCCCTTTCGACCTAAAAACACCGTAACTCTTGACGAAACTCCGGAAAGACTCCGGGGGCGCCGCCGCCATCGCGAAACTCCAATTCGGGGGACGAAGTCTCCGTCCCGGCACCCTGCCGGGACGGGGAAGTCCCCCGGAAGCCATCTCCATCAACGCCATCGCCTCCATCATGCTCCGTGAGTAGTTCCCCCATGGACTACGGGTTCTAGCTGTAGCTAGTTGGTATTCTCTCCCCCATGTACTTCAATACAATGATCTCATGAGTTGCCTTACATGATTGAGATTCATCTGATGTAATCGGTGCTTTGTTTGTCGGGATCCGATGGATTGTTACGTTATGATTGTCTATCTACAAAGTTTATGAAGTTATTGTTGCTGCAATCTTGTTATGCTTAATGCTTGTCACTAGGGCCCGAGTGGCATGATCTTAGATTTGAGCTCTATACTTATTGCTTAGATTGTATCTACAAGTTGTATGCACATGTCACTGTCCGGAACCAAAGGCCCCGAAGTGACAGAAATCGGGACAACCGGAGGGGTGGCGGTGATGTGAGGGACACATGTTTTCACGGAGTGTTAATGCTTTGCTCCGGTACTCTATTAAAAGGAGTACCTTAATATCCAGTAGTTTCCCTTGAGGCCCGGCTGCCACCGGCTGGTAGGACAAAAGATGTTGTGCAAGTTTCTCATTGCGAGCACGTACGACTATTATTGGAAAACATGCCTACATGATTAATGATCTTGATATTCTGTCTTAATGCTATTTCAATCCTATCAATTGCCCGATTGTAATTTGTTCACCCAACACTTGTTATTGGAGAGTTACCACTAGTGTAGATAGCTGGGAACCCCGGTCCATCTTTCATCATCATATACTCGTTCTACATGTCAATCTGTTTTCGGTGCCATTGCTCTCATACTACTATTACTGATGCTGTGTTACTGTTACTACTTGCTCTCATATCACTGCTACTTTCACATCACCCCTGTTGCTAGTGCTTTTCCAGGTGCAGCTGAATTGACAACTCGGTTGTTAAGGCTTATAAGTATTCTTTACCTCCCCTTGTGTCGAATCAATAAATTTGGGTTTTACTTCCCTCGAAGACATGTTGCGATCCCCTATACTTGTGGGTCATCAAGACTATTTTCACGGCGCCGTTGCCGGGAGGCATAGCTCTACTCATAAGTTCACTCGGGGAGTACACTCTACATCTCTCTCTGTTTTATTTTGTTTTGTTTTGCTTAGTTTACTTTTGTCTAGTTTATTTGTGCTTAGTTTATTTCTGTCTAGTATTAGTTTGCTTAGTTTACTTTTGCTTAGTTTATTTTTGTCTTGTTTTATTTTTCTCATATACCCAAAAATCCATAAAAATTTGAAAAACCAAAAAATTAAAAACTGCTGTTATGGGAGAACCAACAACCTACTTGGAGCTTATAGAATGTTATAATTGTTATAGAGAATCAAGAACTGGTAAAATAATGCGTGCTATGATAGAAAAATTGAATACAATTGCTAAAATCTTGCTTAAATGCCATGATATAAACTGTTGCTCTCAACAGGATACTAAACATCTTAAATTTCAATGTGGCTTTAGTGAGGAATTTTTTTATTAAGAACTATAATCGGAATTGCTATATTCATTATGGGTTCGAAGAGGTAGAACAATTTGTCTTATTTATGGGAGCCTCCGAGATAGAATCCTTCATGGTTGAGAATTATGAAACTTGTGTTGTTTGTAAGGGCCTTAAAGATTATGTCTCTACTATCCTTAATTCTTGCATAGAATGCTACAGTAGGAATCCTTATATCCTTGATTATAAAGAGAGACACATTAATGCACAAGAATGCACTCACAATTTGCAGGGACCGGTGGAAGAAGAAATTGATGAACCTGAAAGCTCATTGGATGAAAAAGAAGAGGGGAGCGACGAACAAAAGGAGGAAGAATGGATTAGCTACCCATGTCAACCTTCTAATGAGAGTAACTCTTTATCTCTTACACTATTTGATTGTCCTCCATGCTTACCGGAAGAGGTTGAATGTTATGTTCCTGTGGATTCTCTTGAAATAGTACCTATGAGTAATACTTGTGAGAATGATTATGCTACTGTTATATATGATAATCCATGCTACTTTGATAAATCTTATGATAATGCTTTGTTTGTGCCTGATGTCGAAATGCATGGTACTAAAGAATTTTGCGTAGCAAATGTTTATGATAAAGCTCTTGATGATGGTCCTATGTTACTTGATAATATTAATTGTACTACTAATGAAAATGGGATTGGAGTGTTCTTAACTTATTCTATGAGTCCCATATCTATTGAGATTGATCAACTACCTTGTTATATTATTAATAAAAGTAAGTTTGAAAGTTTTAATTCCACTGTTCTTGAACTTGATAAAAATTATGTGTTTGGAAATCATGAAAAGTATGCTGCATGTGATAGCTATATTGTTGAGTTTGTTCATGAAGCTACTGAAAATTATTATGAGAGAGGAAAATATGGTTGTAGAAATTTTCATGGTACTAATACACCTCTCTATATGCTGAAATTTTTGAAGTTATTCTTGTTTTATCTTCTTATGCTTGTCACTTTGTTCTTCATGAATTTATTTGTGTACAAGATTCCTTTGCATAGGAAGCATGTTAGACTTAAATGTGTTATGGATTTGCCTCTTGATGCTCTCTTTTGCTTCCAATACTATTTCTTGCGAGTGCATCATTAAAACTCGCTGAGCCCATCTTAATGGCTATAAAGAAAGCAACTTCTTGGGAGATAACCCATGTGTTATTTTGCTACAGTACTTTGTTTTATATTTGTGTCTTGGAAGTTGTTTACTACTGTAGCAACCTCTCCTTATCTTAGTTTTGTGTTTTGTTGTGCCAAGTGAAGCCTCTAATCGAAGGTTGATACTAGATTTGGATTTCTGCGCAGAAACAGATTTCTATCTGTCACGAATCTGGGCTGTTTTCTCTGTAGGTAACTCAGAAAAATATGCCAATTTACGTGCGTGTTCCTCAGATATGTACGCAACTTTCATTAGTTTTGAGTTTTCTGATTTGAGCAACGGAAGTATTTTATTAAAATTCGTCTTTACTGGCTGTTCTGTTTTGGCAGATTCTGTCTCTGTTTTTTTGCATTGTCTCTTGTGGACTTTAAGCGAGGTTTTCTAGACGTGGAGAGCTGTAGCTAATGTTTTATTGAGTTCTTGCAATGTGCCACTACAGGACCAAGGTGGATTCAAATTTTTTGAGTACTAACCCCTCTAATGAAGTTTATGAGAAGTTTGGTGTGAAGGAAGTTTTCAAGGGTCAAGAGAGGAGGATGATATATGATCAAGAAGAGTGAAAAGTCTAAGCTTGGGGATGCCCCCGTGGTTCATCCCTGCATATTTCAAGAAGACTCAAGCTTCTAAGCTTGGGGATGCCCAAGGCATCCCCTTCTTCATCAACTTATCAGGTTCCTCCCCTGAAACTATATTTTTATTCGGTCACATCATATGTGTTTTACTTGGAGCGTCTGTGTGCTTTTATTTTTATTTTGTTTGAATAAGATCGGATCCTAGCAATCCTTGTGTGGGAGAGATACACGCTCCGCTTTTTCATATGAACACTCGTGTTCTTCGTTTTACTTTTAATGTTCAATGATAAAAGTTGGAAGCTACAATACTTATTTGGTTGGAAAAGGAAAATGCCTCATATGTCTTGGATAATTTGACACCTGGCAATTGTTTTGAGCTCTCAAGTAGATCATGATTAAGTTTTTTTTCATGTAGTCTAAGCCTATTAGTGGAGAACTACTGTAGAGCTTGTTGAAATTGGTTTGCATAATTGATCTCTCTTAAGGTCTAGATATTTTCTGTAAAAGTGTTTGAGCAACAAGGAAGACGAGTGTAGAGTATTATAATGCTTGCAATATGTTCTTATGTAAGTTTTGTTGTACCAGTTCATACTTGTGTTTGCTTCAAATAGCCTTGCTAGCCTAAGCCTTGTATCGAGAGGGAATACTTCTCATGCATCCAAAATACTTGAGCCAACCATTATGCCATTTGTGTCCACCATACCTACCTACTATGTGGTATTTCCTGCCATTCCAAAGTAAATTGCTTGAGTGCTACCTTTAAACAATTCAAAATTTATTACCTCTGATTTGTGTCAATGTTTTATAGCTCATGAGGAAGTATGTGGTGTTTATCTTTCAATCTTGTTGGGCAACTTTCACCAATGGACTAGTGGCTTCATCCGCTTATCCAATAATTTTGCAAAAAGAGCTGGCAATGGGATTCCCAGTCCCAAATTAATTAACAAAAATAGACACTCCTCCATGGTATGTGATTGTTGGACGGCACCTGAAGGATTCGGTTAGCCATGGCTTGTGTAAGCAAAGGTTGGGGGAGTGTCATCATCATAATAAAACTAAACTAAAAAGGCACTCCTTCATGGTATGAGATTGTTGGCGAGGCACCCGAGGATTCGGTTAGCCATGGTTTGTGAAAGAAAGGTTGGAAGGAGTGCCACCCAAAAATAAAAATAATTCCTGGGAGCCGCTCTTGAAGGTTTGTCTAGCAAGGGGGTTAGAGTGCCCACTACCATTCGTTGACAACAACAAACACCTCTCAAAAATTTACTTTTATGCTCTCTATATGTTTTCAAAACCAAAGCTCTAGCACGAATATAGCAATCAATGCTTTCCTCTTTGAAGGACCTTTCTTTTACTTTATGTTGAGTCAGTTTACCTATTTCCTTCCATCTTAGAAGCAAACACTTGTGTCAACTGTGCATTGATTCTTACATACTTGCATATTTGCATTCATCATTTTATTTTGTGTTGACAATTATCCATGAGATATGCATGTTACAAGTTGAAAGCAACCGCTGAAACTTATATCTTCCTTTGTGTTGCTTCAATGCCTTTACTTTGAACTTATTGCTTTATGAGTTAACTCTTGTGCAAGACTTTTGATACTAGCCTTGAAGGTATTATTCATGAAAAGTTTTGCTATATGTTATCTATTTGTTAGCAACTATAGATCATTGCCTTGAGTCACTTCATTCATTTCATATGCTTTGTAATAGTATGATCAAGGTTATGTAAGTAGCATGTCACTACAGAAATTATTCTTTTTATCGTTTACCTGCTCGGGACGAGCAGGAACTAAGCTTGGGGATGCTGATACGTCCCCGACGTATCCATAATTTCTGTTGTTTCATGCTTGTTTTATGACAATACTTACATGTTTTGCTTGCACTTTATAATGTTTTTATGCGTTTTCCGGAACTAACCTATTAACAAGATGCCACAGTGCCCGTTCCTGTTTTCTGCTGTTTTTGGTTCCAGAAAGGCTGTTCGGGCAATATTCTCGGAATTCGACGAAACGAAGACCAAACCTCCTATTTTTCCCGGAAGCGTCCGAACACCGAAGAAGAGTCGGAGAGGGGCCGGAGGGCCACCACACCATAGGGCGGCGCGTCCTGGCCCGGGCCCGCGCCGGCTCTGTGGTGTGGCGCCCCAGTGCCCCCTGCGCCGCCTCTTCGCCTATAAAATCCCTTTCGACCTAAAAACACCGTAACTCTTGACGAAACTCCGAGAAAGACTCCAGGGGCGCCGCCGCCATCGCGAAACTCCAATTCGGGGGACGAAGTCTCTGTCCCGGCACCCTGCCGGGACGGGGAAGTGCCCCGGAAGCCATCTCCATCAACGCCATCGCCTCCATCATGCTCCGTGAGTAGTTCCCCCATGGACTACGGGTTCTAGCTGTAGCTAGTTGGTATTCTCTCCCCCATGTACTTCAATACAATGATCTCATGAGTTGCCTTACATGATTGAGATTCATCCGATGTAATCGGTGCTTGTGTTTGTCGGGATCCGATGGATTGTTACGTTATGATTGTCTATCTACAAAGTTTATGAAGTTATTGTTGCTGCAATCTTGTTATGCTTAATGCTTGTCACTAGGGCCCGAGTGGCATGATCTTAGATTTGAGCTCTATACTTATTGCTTAGATTGTATCTACAAGTTGTATGCACATGTCACCGTCCGGAACCAAAGGCCCCGAAGTGACGAAATCGGGACAACCGGAGGGGATGGCGGTGATGTGAGGGACACATGTTTTCACGGAGTGTTAATGCTTTGCTCCGGTACTCTATTAAAAGGAGTACCTTAATATCCGATAGTTTCCCTTGAGGCCCGGCTGCCACCGGCTGGTAGGACAAAAGATGTTGTGCAAGTTTCTCATTGCGAGCACGTACGACTATTATTGGAAAACATGCCTACATGATTAATGATCTTGATATTCTGTCTTAATGCTATTTCAATCCTATCAATTGCCCGACTGTAATTTGTTCACCCAACACTTGTTATTGGAGAGTTACCACTAGTGTAGATAGCTGGGAACCCCGGTCCATCTTTCATCATCATATACTCGTTCTACATGTCAACTGTTTTCTGGTGCCATTGCTCTCATACTACTATTACTGCTGCTGTGTTATTGTTACTACTGCTCTCATATCACTGCTACTTTCACATCACCCCTGTTGCTAGTGCTTTTCCAGGTGCAGCTGAATTGACAACTCAGTTGTTAAGGCTTATAAGTATTCTTTACCTCCCCTTGTGTCGAATCAATAAATTTGGGTTTTACTTCCCTCGAAGACTGTTGCGATCCCCTATACTTGTGGGTCATCACCCCCTCCGGGTGTGCCCGGCTTCTCGGACATGGGGTTCCTACACTTAGGCAGATTCTGCATGTATAGGGGGGAACTCCCTCGAAGGTGAACCGTAGAGAACCTTGGGATCATAGGGTATGATCCTTGTTTCCACATGTACCTATGACCTAACCAAGCTCAAACGTAGGCATACGCCCACCGGGGACCCCGATGGGATGCAGTCAAAGGGGTAGACGGCGCGGTCAACAGAACTAGGGTTTCGTCAGAAATCGAGCATCGGACCTAGGGAATGGCCCAAAAAGTTGTGTGTGTCCACATGGCATGCACAAAAGTGATTTGAGATGGTTCTATATCCAATGCTACCCCTCCGGGTGTGCCCGGCTTCTCGGACATGGGGTTCCTACACTTAGGCGGATTCTGCATGTATAGGGGGAACTCCTCGGAGGTGAACCGGAGAGAACCTTGGGATCATAGGGTATGATCCTTGTTTCCACATGTACCTATGACCTAACCAAGCTCAAACGTAGGCATACGCCCACCGGGGACCCCGATGGGATGCGATCAAAGGGGTAGACGGCGCGGTCAACAGAACTAGGGTTTCGTCAGAAATCGAGCATCGACCTAGGGAATGGCCCCAAAAGTTGTGTGTGTCCACATGGCATGCACAAAAGTGATTTGAGATGGTTCTATATCCAATGCTACCCCCTCCGGGTGTGCCGGCTTCTCGGACATGGGGTTCCTACACTTAGGCAGATTCTGCATGTATAGGGGGGAACTCCCTCGGAGGTGAACCGTAGAGAACCTTTGGATCATATGGGATGATACTTGTTTCCACATGTACCTATGACCTAAGAAAGCTCAAACGTAGGCATACGCCCACCGGGGGACCCCCGATGGGATGCGGTCAAAGGGGTAGACGGCGCGGTCAACGGAACTAGGGTTTCGTCAGAAATCGAGCATCGGACCTAGGGAATGGCCCCAAAAGTTGTGTGTGTCCACATGGCATGCACAAAAGTGATTTGAGATGGTTCTATATCCAATGCTACCCCCTCCGGGTGTGCCCGGCTTCTCGGACATGGGGTTCCTACACTTAGGCAGATTCTGCATGTATAGGGGGGAACTCCCTCGTAGGTGAACCGGAGAGAACCTTGGGATCATAGGGTATGATCCTTGTTTCCACATGTACCTATGACCTAACCAAGCTCAAACGTAGGCATACGCCCACCGGGGACCCCGATGGGATGCAGTCAAAGGGGTAGACGGCGCGGTCAACAGAACTAGGGTTTCGTCAGAAATCGAGCATCGGACCTAGGGAATGGCCCCAAAAGTTGTGTGTGTCCACATGGCATGAACAAAAGTGATTTGAGATGGTTCTATATCCAATGCTACCCCCTCCGGGTGTGCCCGGCTTCTCGGACATGGGGTTCCTACACTTAGGCAGATTCTGCATGTATAGGGGGGAACTCCCTCGGAGGTGAACCGTAGAGAACCTTGGGATCATATGGGATGATACTTGTTTCCACATGTACCTATGACCTAAGCAAGCTCAAACGTAGGCATACGCCCACCGGGGGCCCCCCGATGGGATGCGATCAAAGGGGTAGACGGCGCCGTCAACAGAACTAGGGTTTCGTCAGAAATCGAGCATCGGACCTAGGGAATGGCCCCAAAAGTTGTGTGTGTCCACATGGCATGCACAAAAGTGATTTGTGATGGTTCTATATCCAATGCTACCCCCTCCGGGTGTGCCGGCTTCTCGGACATGGGGTTCCTACACTTAGGCGGATTCTGCATGTATAGGGGAACTCCCTCGGAGGTGAACCGGAGAGAACCTTGGGATCATAGGGTATGATCCTTGTTTCCACATGTACCTATTACCTAACCAAGCTCAAACGTAGGCATACGCCCACCGGGGACCCCGATGGGATGCAGATCAAAGGGGTAGACGACGCGGTCAACGTGAACTAGGGTTTCGTCGTAAATCGAGCATCGGACCTAGGGAATGGCCCCAAAAGTTGTGTGTGTCCACATGGAATGCACAAAAGTGATTTGAGATGGTTCTATATCCAATGCTACCCCCTCCGGGTGTGCCGGCTTCTCGGACATGGGGTTCCTACACTTAGGCAGATTCTGCATGTATAGGGGGGAACTCCCTCGGAGGTGAACCATAGAGAACCTTGGGATCATATGGGATGATACTTGTTTCCACATGTACCTATGACCTAAGCAAGCTCAAACGTAGGCATACGCCCACCGGGGGACCCCGATGGGATGCAGTCAAAGGGGTAGACGCGCGCGGTCAACGTAACTAGGGTTTCGTCAGAAATCGAGCATCGGACCTAGGGAATGGCCCCAAAAGTTGTGTGTGTCCACATGGCATGCACAAAAGTGATTTGAGATGGTTCTATATCCAATGCTACCCCCTCCGGGTGTGCCCGGCTTCTCGGACATGGGGTTCCTACACTTAGGCGGATTCCGCATGTATAGGGGAACTCCTCGTAGGTGAACCGGAGAGAACCTTGGGATCATATGGGATGATCCTTGTTTCCACATGTACCTATGACCTAACCAAGCTCAAATGGAGGCACACGCCCACCGGGGGACCCCCGATGGGATGCGGTCAAAGGGGTAGACGGCGCGGTCAACAGAACTTGGGTTTCTTCAGAAATCAAGCATCGGACCTAGGGAATGGCCCCAAAAGTTGTGTGTGTCCACATGGCATGCACAAAAGTGATTTGAGATGGTTCTATATCCAATGCTACCCCTCCGGGTGTGCCGGCTTCTCGGACATGGGGTTCCTACACTTAGGCGGATTCCGCATGTATAGGGGGAACTCCCTCGGAGGTGAACCGTAGAGAACCTTGGGATCATATGGGATGATACTTGTTTCCACATGTACCTATGACCTAAGCAAGCTCAAACGTAGGCATACGCCCACCGGGGACCCCCGATGGGATGCGATCAAAGGGGTAGACGGCGCGGTCAACATAACTAGGGTTTCGTCAGAAATCGAGCATCGGACCTAGGGAATGGCCCCAAAAGTTGTGTGTGTCCACATGGCATGCACAAAAGTGATTTGAGATGGTTCTATATCCAATGCTACCCCCTCCGGGTGTGCCCGGCTTCTCGGACATGGGGTTCCTACACTTAGGCGGATCCGCATGTATAGGGGGAACTCCCTCGGAGGTGAACCGTAGAGAACCTTGGGATCATATGGGATGATACTTGTTTCCACATGTACCTATGACCTAAGCAAGCTCAAACGTAGGCATACGCCCACGGGGACCCCCGATGGGATGCGATCAAAGGGGTAGACGGCGCGGTCAACGGAACTAGGGTTTCGTCGGAAATCGAGCATCGGACCTAGGGAATGGCCCCAAAAGTTGTGTGTGTCCACATGGCATGCACAAAAGTGATTTGAGATGGTTCTATATCCAATGCTACCCCCTCGGGTGTGCCGGCTTCTCGGACATGGGGTTCCTACACTTAGGCGGATTCCGCATGTATAGGGGGAACTCCCTCGGAGGTGAACCGGAGAGAACCTTGGGATCATATGGGATGATCCTTGTTTCCACATGTACCTATGACCTAACCAAGCTCAAATGGAGGCACACGCCCACCGGGGGACCCCCATGGGATGCAGTCAAAGGGGTAGACGGCGCGGTCAACAGAACTAGGGTTTCTTCAGAAATCGAGCATCGGACCTAGGGAATGGCCCCAAAACTTCTGTGTGTCCACATGGCATGCACAAAAGTGATTTAGGGTTAGTGTTTAGGGTTAGGGTTAGGGTTAGGGTTAGGGTTAGGGTTTAGGGTTAGTGTTTATGTTTAGGGTTAGTGTTAGTGTTTAGGGTTAGTGTTTAGGGTTAGGGTTAGGGTTAGGATGTAAGATGATCTATTCTATTCTTATTATTTGCAGTAAATAGTGACTGTATTTATTTTTTAAAAAAAACTACCTGTGCCGACGGTCACCGTCGGCACAACCTAGCCGTCGGCACAGGGTGTCCAAAATGAATCAGATCGGCGCGCGGCCCGACCAGCTCATCCACTCGATTTCAGTCTCACCACCTCATCCCCACCCCCGCGCCGCCGCCGTCTCTCCCGGCCGCCACCCGCCGCCACGCCCGGCCGCCCTCGCCTCCGCCACCACCCGCCGACGCCCGGCCGCCCTCGCCTCCGCCACCACCCGCCGACGCCCGGCCGACGCCCAGCCGCCCTCTTCCTCCGCCACCACCCGCCGACGCCGGCCGCCCTCGCCTCCGCCGCGTCGGCAGCCGCCCCGCCCGACCCCCCTCGCCTCCTCCGCGCCTGCAGCGCCGCCTCGCCCCGGCCCCCCTCGCCTCCGCTGCCCCTGCCAGCCTCGCCCCGGCCGGTTCCATGCATGGAACATTGAAGGTAATTTTTCTTCTTTTTATTTTTATTTTTGTGTCTATTTAGTAGTTAGTTAGTTATTGAGTAGTTAATAGTTAGGGAAAATTGAAATGGAAAATGAAATTGAAATGCTAATTGAAATTGAAATGCTAGTTGAAAAATAAATTGAAATGCTAATTGAAAATAAAATTGAAATGCTAAATGAAATTGAAATTGAAATGCTAATTGAAAATGAAAATGAAATTGAAATGGTAATTGAAAATAAAATTGAAATGCAAAATGAAATTGAAATTGAAATGCTAATTGAAATTGAAAATGAAATCTATTTAGCGATGAATTTGCATTGACAAATTTTTATTATTTTAACTAGGTCCCGTAGTGAGCATCCCGCGTGACGATCCCGGATCTTGCGGCGCATCTCTACGGCCGTCGACATCGCCGGTTGTTCGACTACTTCCTCTACAGCCGAGGGTGAGCTGAATTGCCGACTCCCCTCCGCCTTTTTTATGTCATTAGATTTCATTTCTCCGTCAAGTCGCGTAACCTAGGTGTCAATTCCCGTCCGCAAGCGTTACGCGGATAAATATGCATTAGTGGTCAGCATATTTTGAACCGTAACGCTTGTGGCATTTACGGGACGGTCGCCGGACCCGTAGTTGGGTACGTTTTCCATGTTACGCTCGGGTGCGAGACAGGATTTCGTCAGCGCCTCCCTTGTTGTTCTCCGGATGCACATCCTCTCGGCTTTTGCCGAGACGTGTATCGGGAGAGCAGCGGGGAGGTGCTGCCTAAGCTCTGTCTCGCACCCGGCAGACGTGGAGAACGTACCCAACTACGGGTCCGAGGCTGCTAGGAGCCCACCTAGTAGAGATGTAGGTTGATGCACGCGTTTTCGCCGGTAGAAAAGTAAAAATATGATGCATTCAATTTCATGCTACTATTTGTTGTTTGTCACGCAATAAAGCGGGATGGCTGATAATGAGTGGATGTACAGGTGGCCGTGTTAGTTCGACTCAAGTGACGAGATGAATGGAAATGGAAGACCGATTTGTTAGTGAAGGAGTTAGCTCGTGGTTCGAAGGGGATTGTTCGTCCCCGTTGCCCTTGCAATGTCTGCAGGAGGCGTCATCCTAAGGATATTCTAGAGATGACTAAACACCTTTGGTGGAATGGGTATATGCGTGACTACGACCCGCCGGTCGACTTTTCTCGGCACGAACGTGATAGAGGTGAGGTGATGCGGCAGCGGATCGATGGCAATGAGAACGATGGCATCTTAAACTTGCTAGATGATCTTCGGGATGCTTGACATGCCGGAGTTACCATGGGACGAACGAGTCCGAACCGGAGGAACCGCCTGAACCGGAGGGACCGCCACACCCGGAGGAACTTCCAGAGGAGGAACCTGAGCCAACCGCGAGGGCCTTCATTGATATGATGGCCTCAGCTAGGAGGCCTCTATACCCGGGTGCAAAAATGTCTCAACTTGATGGCATCACGCAGTTGCTAGCCGACAAGTGCATGTTTGAGAGTACTCGAGCATCCTTTGAAAAGACTCTGAGCACAGTAGGTAACATGTTGCTCGAAGGTCATTGCTTGCCCAAGACCATGTACGAAACGAAGAAAATCTTGAAAGCATTGAAAATGGATTATGTAACATATGATGTCTTGTCCAAAACTTTGCCTTTTGTTTTGGAAAGACTATGCGGATGACAAGTACTTGTGCCAAGTGTGGTCACTCTAGGTATCATGAGGTAGATGTAGGCAATGGTCGGAAGAGGCGGACAAAAGTAGCCATAAAGATTCTTCGTTATCTCCCATTCATCAAAAGAATCCAGCGGCTTTACATGTTCGAGGAGACGCGCAAGCAGATGACATGGCATAAGACCAGGGATAAGATTGCAAGACGAGAAGAAACGGGTACCCATGGTACATCCATCCGATGGTCAATCATGGAAGCACTTCGATGAAAAGCACCCAAATGAGGCAAGTGAGGCTCGGAATGTTAGAATTGCGATAGCAACCGATGGATTCAACCCATATGGTATGTCGACTGCCGCGTACGAGTTGCTGGCCCGTGTTTGTTATTCCGCTCAATCTCCCTCCCGGAGTCGTAATGCAAAGGAAGAACATATTCTTGTCGATGATCCTTCCGGGGCCTGAATATCCAGGGAAGAAATTGAGTGTCTTAATGCAACCACTTGTGGATGATTTGCACCACTCGTGGCATCACGGTACATTGACATACGACCGAGCAACAAAGAGAAACTTCATCATGAAAGTTTGGTTCCACTATTCGATGCATGACCTACCCGGGTACGCCCTATTACGTGGGCATAGATACAGCTGGTAAGTTTCCATGCCCAGTGTGCGAGCACGAACTAGAATTCAGGCACCTAAAAGCTGGACACAAATATGTTGCCTTTGACAAACACCGCAAGTTCCTCGATCCAGGGCATCGGTTCAGATCCGACAAGAAAAACTTCACGAAAGGCGTAGTTGTGCTTGAACATAAAGAAATACCAAAGTTCAATGGTGCAAGCTGTTGATGCTGAGCTACGTGCTCTCCGGCCTAGTAAGGAACCCGGCCACCAATTTGAGGGATATGGTAAAACGCACAAGCTGGACTCACATAGCGGGCATAACGAGCTCGAGTATTACAAGGACCTTGAACTTCCCCATAATATCGATATGATGCACACCGAAAAGAATTGTGGGGAGGCATTCCTTAACACCTGTCTGCAACATACCGGGCAAGTCAAGGGATAATGTTTCAGCTAGAGTCGATATTGAGGAGATATGTGACGAGGGTGGCTCTACACATGCAGCCTCCCGAGGGCAATCGAAAAGGTTGGTTAAAGCCGCATGCCAAGTACTTGTCTTGATAGCGCCGACAAGAAGGAGGCATTTACGTGGCTCAAATATGACGTGATGTTCCACGATGGTTATTGTTCGAATATGAGTAAGGGAGTCAATCTTGCTACGGGAAAAATAAACGGGCTCAAGAGTCACGACTATCATATATGGATTGAGCGGCCGATGCCGGTGATGCTTCGAGGGTATCTCCCCGATCATGTCGGCGAGTGCTTGCGAAGGTGAGCCATTTTTTCCGCACGGTCCGTGCTAGCGAGATATGTACCGAGGTGATTGAGAAGGCTGCAGGAGCAAGTGCCGGACATGCTATGCAAGTTAGAGATGATATTCCCCCCGGGCTTCTTCACTCCGATGTTACATCTCATCGTGCATCTCGCCAACGAGGCACTCTTGGGGGACCGGTGCGATATCGTTGGCGGTTTTGTATTGAGAGGGAGTTCAAGTATATTCGATACAAATGTGGAAACAAAAATAAGATTGAAGCATGCATAGCTGAGGCAACTCTCCTCCATGAGATGGCGGACGCCACGACAATGTACTATGCCAATGATGTGCCCACTAAGCATAACCCGGTCGCTCGGTACAATTCCGATGAGCCCAACCGTGACCCAAAGCTCTTGCTCTTCAAATATCCCGGTGGCAAGGCCGGTGCCTCAAAAGTGGAGAACATTTCGCCGGAAGAGAAGGATTGCATAATGCTTTACGTGCTTATGAACATGGAGGAAGTGGTCGATTTCATGAGGTAAAATGATGAACCAATTACTTTGCAACCGAGTAACTTGGTTTTGGTCTAATACGTATTTTCTCCTTTCAGCCGAATTCCATGATGAAATGTGGTCGGGAAGAAATGGTCCCACTCCCACGCGAGTGGTACACTCTTCCGAAAGAGGGTGCCCCGCCCTTAAATAAAAGCTTCGTGAAGCTGGTTCCATGAAAAAGTAATTTCTCAAATGTTCCTCTTACTTTGCAATCCGTGACTTGTCTTATTACACGTAACTAATGCACAAAATAATCCGAACCGAACTTGTAGGGAGCTGATCCCAACGTTGAGATGACGAGATGAGTTGAGATGCGTTTCCTAGGGTTTTAACCGTAGAGTCCATACGCATGAGAAGTATGATGTAAATGGGTATCGCTTCCATACGGAGTTTCACCGAAGAACCGGCCTAATGCAAAAACAATAAATACTGGGGTCTACACCCGCGGAGCCGATGATCTTGATTACTATGGAAGGTTACAAAAGGTATACGAGTTGACGTTCAACAACGCAAACATAGAACTCAAGCTCTTTGTGTTCAAATGCCACTGGTTTGACCCACACGGTGGAATGAGAAGCACCCCCTCCATTGGTTTAGTTGAAGTTAGGCCTACAACCACCTACGACGGATCCGACGTCTATGTTGTGGCTCACCAAACCAAGCAAGTTTATTATTTGTCCTACCCATGTCGAATGAGGAACTCATGGGCTGGGAAGTCGTGTTCCAGTGTATCGCCACATGGTAAGCTACCCATCCCCTCCGAGGACGATTACAACAACATTGACCCGGTAACATATGAGGGAATTTTCTATCAAGAGGAAGAGCGGTTCGGGGCTCTTCAAATAGACATAGGTCTTCGGGATCTCCACAACGATGTACAAATGCGTGGTGAGACCGTGGTGGACCTGAAGGACATAGCTATGCTCACCAAGCGCCATGCGAACAAAGACAACATTGTCGAGACTCAACCGGAACCCAATGCCGACCATGAATACTCATATGATACTGATTTTGATAGTGAGGCTGAGAACCCAATGCCTAGAGATGAGAGTGGTGATGAATGGTGAGGGTCTTTTATGCTTAGTACCTACATTATCATTATGCTTAATACATACATTTGTCATTATGCTTAGTACCTACATTATCATTATGCTCAATACATACATTTGTCATTATGCTTAATACCTACATTTTTCATTATGCTTAGTACCTATATTTGTCATTATGCTTATTAATTTTCAACATGCTTATTAATTATTTTCTCTTTTCTTATGCGGGTAATTGCCCAATATGAGCGGACGGAAGGCATCATCGAGCTCCTTGCTTGATCGGATGCATCGGCGGAAGCCGGGGCCGGGTGCTTCCGGACGGAGTGGAAGACCCATTGTTCCCACCCGGCGTTACGAAGACGCGGACGGAGGGCGGGGAGGACGAGGGGGAGGACGAGGCCGGAGGGACGAGGGGAGGACGAGGCTGGAGGACGAGGGGAGGACGAGGCCGGAGGACGAGGGGGAATGCACGGCTCCTTCTAGCCGACATTCCCTCGCGCTTCGGCTCGGTGGCTTCACGGTCTATGGACGAGGAGGAGGACACTAGGGAGGAGGAGGAGGACACTAGGGAGGAGGAGGAGGAGTCTAGGGACGAGGAGGCTTCGACGGAGATGGCTCCGAAGAAGTTGCGGATTCGTGGGGAGCGCAGGTTCCCGATGAGAGTAAGGAACCTGCTACGGAGGATGAGAAGTGGCTCCTTGTCCCAGGAAAGATAGAGTAAGTAGTAAGGTGATTTCATTTTCGTTATGACACTTAGCATTTTCTAATGTTTGATAATTGTGCAGCAATTTCACATACACGGGGAATGTCCGCGTGCCAGGGAGTCTGATTGGAGCTGCTATTAGGAAGTACTGGCCGGGGATGTACACTCCGGTCCTTGGGGGCGAGTCCAAGCTAGCCTACACTTGGGAAGACTTTGAGATAGCGCCTTACCCTGGCTTTACTTCCGCCGCCGACGCCGTGATCAAGAAGTTTTGGGTACGTAATGCATACTCTTTGGGTTTCGTTCATATGTAGTTGATAACTCCACCGTGATAACTCATGCCTCTCACACTTTACGTTATGCTTGATTGCGGCGCAATTATAGGGTGGCGACCGAGCATAAGGAGAGGGCGGACGTGATCCTCCGTAGCATGTGTCGGAAGTTGACACGGCAGCAGTGGTACAACCAGAGGATCACGTGCATCGGCCACTTCTATGCTGAGCAGGGCGTAAGGTACACAAAGCCTGAGATTGTGCAGGGACTCGCCCCGGCTATGACGATAGAGCAATTCATGTCGGTAAGTAATTGTCAATGCGATTCTATGTACTGCGGCTAACTTGCAACTATATTGTTTGTTCTTCAAATGAGTTTTGATTTTGCAGGTTGTACCACATTGGGCTGATAATAATAAGAGGGCCGCCTTCATGGAGTTGGTCAAGAATTGGGTCGGCGAAAACCCCGATTTCAAGGCCGTGAGCGGCCGGAACAAGGCCAACCGTGGGAACCGGGGAACACACGGTGCGGGGAGCAGCAGCACCGATCGCTATCGGGAGCGTCTGGTACATATAAAAATGGAACAAGCTGCATTTTTTTGATTTTCGATGATATGCATAACATTTGTTTTGTGATGCAGGGGAAGAAGCTCGGGAGGGAAGTTGGTGAGATGGAAGCATGGACGCACATGAAGCTGGTGACGCCCAGTCCGAACGAGCCTCGGCCCGCGCTCTGAGAGGTACTACGGCAAGGCCAAAGAGAGCAAGGAAAATACTGCGAGGAGTACGCCAAGCTCCATCCAGAGGTGGAGGACCCGATGACCGAGCCGGTCGACGAGGTGGCGATGATGCTCGGCGGGGTCCGGCCAGCCGCATGGACGTCCTGCCTGCCTTGCTTGGGGGTTTCAAGCCTCGGAGGAACTTCACGCAGATCAAGGCTACCCTCCCTCCGGCAGCTACGCTACCTCCTCGCGGACTACATGCCGTTCTCGGGTAGAGGTAGATGTAAGTCATCCACACTTTCATCCTCTCGTTTTGACTCTTGTTCCCGAATGGCTATGTTGATGAGACGCATTATTTCTGAAATTGTAGACTCAGCTCGAGGAGGCCTATGCGGTAGCTTACGAGGAGTATCTCGAGAAGATTAAGGAGCATGACCTTGTGAAAGATGCCTATGTCCGAGTGGACGAGCAACCGGATGGCGGTAAGTTTCAATCTCTATGGTTGCAAAACATCATAAGTCCCCATGTTTGAATCTGAGCTATCTCTCCCGTTTCTTGCAGAGTTTCACTCGGTTCATGATGACTCGGAGTGCGAGAGGAACCACTCCCGAGCCACCTCATCCGGGGCCGACGCCGGTGTTCCCGTCCAAGGAGGAGTTCTATATCATGTACAAGCGTCGGCGTCGGTTGACCCCGGTAAGTTGCTAACTTGGCTAAGTTGCTAACTTGGTGTGACATGGCTAAGTTGCTAACTCCCTCCAACATGTAGGGATTGGGAGAATCCGGGAACGACACTCCTTGTGGTACGCCGATGCACCCCGGTCGCCATTCTCCTGGTGCTTCTGCCGAACCTCGGCATTTTTCTGGTTCCGGTGGCTCTCGTCGTGGTTCTACCTCCCCGAGCACCGTCGAAATACAGCGGCCTCACTTCACCAACTCAGAGCTAGATCGTATTGAGCTAGATCGTCACTCGGGTGGTGCACCACCATAGTTTCTACATTGTACTAGCACATGATGACACGCTTCATCTTTGTAGTGGATCCGGTGTATGTACCATGGTCTTGTATGCTATATTTGTGCTATTTGTGAGATTTGATGCTATATTTGTGAGATTTGGTGCTATACGGTGATATCTTTGTGCTATATGGTGCTATATATGTTACTGGACATTCAATATTATAATATGTGCAATTTCAGCAATTTTCTGAGCTAATAGAGCAAAAATGGCGAAAACTGAAAAAAACCTGGGCCGGCTGTGCCGACGGTGTCACAGGCCCGTAGCTGTGCCAAATGGCAGGGTCTGTGCCGACGGTTTCACCGTCGGCACAGCTGGCCCAGCGCGCGTTTTTTTGCCAGTTTCGAAATTTTTCAGTTTTCGCGCCCACGCATTCTGGGAAAATCTGGGCTGCTGTACCGACGGTTTCACCGTCGGCACAGCCTAACGGCCTTCGCCAGCGCCGTCACTCCGTTGCGGACGACCAACGCCCCGTGCCGACGGTGGCACGGCCGATGGCCACCGTCCCAGCCGTCGGTGCAGCGTGTGCCGACGGTGGTCCACTGTGCCGACGGTGGTCCACTGTGCCGACGGTGATGGGAGCTGCCCCGACCAGAAATGTGCCGACCAGCCTGTGCCGACGGTCACCGTCGGCACAGCCGGTGCCGACGGTTGAAGTGGTTGTGCCGACGGTACGGGGCCGTCGGCATATGAAGTTGTTCCCGTAGTGTGTAATGCTTTGTGAGGAATAATGCATCAGTTGCATTCCGGATTATTTCGGACCCTGCGAAAATAATGCCAGCTGTACCAATTTCGATGGGTTATAACTAGGTATTACTCGAGACGCTAGCTTAACCAATGCATCTCAAAAGAAATAGTCTGAAGCAGTTAGTATACCAACCCGTCTCTACAAGAAAAAATCATAGAGTTGGCCTCTTCACAAACCCGCCTCAACATTTAGAGACGGCACTTTGAACCAACTGACTCAAACATGAAACTTTTTTAAAACGGACTGTGAAAACAACCGTCCCAGGCTTTCAAAAATTTAGAGATGGTTGGCAATAATCTTCGCGTGAGATTGGCATCCTTCTAGAGACACCCGCTCATAATAAGGGTCTGCTGACTCTAGAGGCGGCGTAGAATTGTAACCACCTTAGACGATCCTAATATTAGAGGCAGTTTCTATTATGGGCCGTTTGAGGTCTTCTTTGAGCCGGATCCAAAACTATCTCAAGATGGCACACTAGTAGAGACCGAGGCTTTGAGCCGGAAAGCAGAACCGTCTGAGAAGGACTATATAACCGTCTCTAAGTAGTAGGTCGGTACTAGTGACTATATTTAAATATGCACAAATGTTTTCTTATTTTCGTTAGTGATCATGTCTAGGATATTTAATAGGCTTTTATTTACCAACAATCAGAATTCGTATTTTAAAGTTTCAAAAAAATTCAAACTAAATTTTGGAGATAGCCAATGACGTTTGCTAGACTACAAATTAATTTGCATTGAGATTTTACACCATTGTACCATATGTCATTGACTACCTCTATAACTTTATTTCATATTTTTTTAAAAAAAATATGAATTTTAATTATTGTAAAATAAAAAGCTACATGTAGCTCGACGCCACGCTCAAACTAATATGGGATATATGTACACACGTTTTTTTTAGCCAACCATGTGCGATGTCATGGACTATGTGCGCAGGTTCCCTTATTTATTTGGTCTGCAAGTGATCTTTTGCGGTGCACGTGCATATGGATCCTCAGATCTGGTCCATGTGAATCATGGACAACTTAGGCAGAAAAGAAGGAACTTAAATAAACTCTTGCACTGTACATTTACCCAAACATACTCTCAAAACGTTAGGCGTGATTCACATTACCGCATGTGACATCCTTACAGAAAAAGATATCGGTGTACAAATACAGTCACAGATACAACCAAATGATAACACATCGACGCGGCTTTCCTCCTCCAAAACCGCAGCCCTCGCATGCATCCATGCTCAGTCAGTTGGCAATAGAACCGATCCATGGAAAGAAGCTGAGCCGTTGTTTGAAGCTGGCCTCAACCCGAGGATGGAAGCAATGACGTTGTATATCTCCACGTTCTCAAAGGAGGGCACCGTTTTACCCCGCTGGAACCGAGGTCCGTGCGCGACAAACACGGTTCTCATTGAGAAGAAGGCATTGTCATACCCGTGCGCCCCTCCACACTCCCTTGCCTCAGATCGCTTTATCTCCACCTTATAACCTTCGTCTACCAGCCCAATGATTGGTGGTATCCTGTAACTTTCCGAGTAGTGCAGGCGAGAAGGTAGGTCCTCCTTCAAGTAAACCTTGAGATACTTGCCATTCTTCACTTTCCCTGACCCTAGCCCTTGATTCATCCTGGCCACGACCTCGGCCGGTGAGACGCCATTTGTCGGCCTGATTGCCAGCAACGGCGTCGTCGATAGAACCCAATCTTGCTTCACCTCAATCCACGGAGCCAAGTCCTCGAGGGACACCAGCTTCTGGTCGCAGGTCCCAACAATCCCATGATCCCCGACCCATATGATGTTCACATCCTCAAACACCCCTCTGGCTTCCAAACCGGCGATGAGTCTCCCCATCATCTCATCAATGTGCATCACAGCCTCTGTGATGGCTGGGTCGTCCGGACCGACCTGGTGCCCGTGCGCGTCCGGGTCTTCCACGTACAGTGTCACAAGCTGCGGCATCTCGTCAGCCGGTAGATCAAAGTAACCAAGGATGGCGTCAACCCTCTCCTCGAATGGCACGGAGCCATTATACTGGCGGCAGTACTTGCCGGGGCAGTCCCAGGAGCCCTTCTTTACCTCGGACCCCGGCCAGAAGAAGGTCGAGGCCTGCAGCCCCTGGTTCGCCGCGGTCACCCACAGGGGCTCCCCGAGCCACCACTTGGGGTCGCGGTTTGCTGTGGTGAATGTGTCCCCAGAGATGGGGTCGGGGAACAAGTTGTTGATGATGCCGTGGGAGGAAGGGTAAAGGCCGGTCACGATGGAGTAGTGGTTCGGGAAGGTGTATGTGGGGAAGACGGGGATGAGGCCCTCCACGGCGGATGTGCCATTCGCAATGAGGCGGCGGAGGTGCGGGTTGGGGGCTTTGTACTGGAACCCGAAGCGGAAGCCGTCCGTGGATATTAGGAGGACCACCGGCTTCGTGAGCTTGGACAACGGCCGCGCGACGGAGACAGTGGCGTGGGCGGACGCGGTGGAGAAGGGCGGGAATAGGAGGAGCACGGCTGTGAGGAGTTGGAGGAAGCGGGAGGTGGCCGAGGGAGAGCGGACAAGGAGGGTGGCGGTACGGAGTGGCATGTCGCCGGAGGAGTACTGGAGATGGGCGGAGAAAGGCGGAGATGCCATTGGGAGTTAGCTTGGGTTTTTGCTCTTTGCTCTGACTTGCTTTTGTAGCCTGGAGTCTGGCCGGCAATCCTCGCGTTCTTCTTATTTTTTACAACAAAATCGCTCTGATCTGATTCTGCTGTCTCCACGAGTCTTGCGTGTTCCCAGATCTGTTTAGCTAATTATATTCAATGGCCAATCTCCTGCATGGGCTCTTGTTTTGGGCAGACCATGGAGTGCCTTTTCTTCTCTCACATATATGCTATTCAAACTT
The DNA here is from genome assembly GCF_022539505.1 of Lolium rigidum. Classification (NCBI taxonomy): domain Eukaryota; kingdom Viridiplantae; phylum Streptophyta; class Magnoliopsida; order Poales; family Poaceae; genus Lolium; species Lolium rigidum. Next base: position 37,589,381 of record NC_061514.1, on the reverse strand, counting down.
CTGTGTGTAAGACCACGAAATCGTTAAAAAAAGATCGACCTTCGTGAAGGAAAGACAACTCGCTCCGCACGCGACAAGTAGCACGATGTGGTGCCAGAAAATCCTTGAGAAGTGGTCTCCCTGCTTGCCACGTGTCGCAAACAGAAGCAATGTGGAGATGAGGAAGGAGAGAGAAGACAGAGGGAGCTGCGTTGTATAAGTTTTTCCCTTTATTTTCTAGATTTGTTTTTTCAAAATGAAATCTCTTGAAAACCGTAAGTCTAAATTACGATCCGTTTTCACTTTTGAGATCCTCGTATCGAGATTTTCAAAATTAGATCCCATGTCGATAGGTTTTGGAACACTTTTTTCCCGTACTTCTAATACTAGTACAGTGGAATTTGTGATGTGTATCTAACTGTACTCGTGTTTTAACTGATAAGCACTTCTGTTTTTACTGTATTTGATGCAGTTTTTTCCTTTACTCAGTAGCTGTACTTACTCGTGTGTGCTACTGTACCTATGATTTTGTACCAGTACTTCCTCGTGTGCGCGACTGTACTTCTGTAGCAGTACTTGCTCGTGTGCACAAATGTACTTCTACACCTGTACTTACTCATGTGCACAACTGTACCTGTACTTGCTCGTGTGTGCGATTGTACCTGTACTTCCTCGTGTGCGCAACCGTACTCGTGTTGCGTAAGTGTACTCGCTCGTGTGTGCAGTGGTACTTGTACTCACTCGTGTATGTGACTGTACTCGTGCTTTATACACAATTGTACTCGTGTGTTATACGTAACTGTATCGCTCGTGTGTAGTTGTATTTGTACTCGCTCGTATATGTAATTGTACTCATGTTTGCACTCTACTCGTGTGTCGTGCATAACTGTACTCGCTCGAGTGTGACAATTGCAATTACCTGTGTTTTGAAAGAAAAAAGACACGCAGTGACATGCACTTGCACGTGGTAAGCTAGCTAGTTGTCATAGCTTGTACTCGATGGATTACCGTGAGCGTACGTGTTAGCAAGCTAACTAGTTTTGGGCATTTGGTCCACACATCCAACTTTTGCATGCTTCAGCCTACATCCTGTGACGGGATCCGTATCGCATGGAATCGCGACGGGAGCATGGCGCGTGGGTGAACTCGGCACTTGCGCTGCAGGTGGGCTCGCGGTTGGAGCGCGATACTTGCATGGGCGAATTTGCGGGACCGTAGTCGCTCGCGCGGCACGGTGCGGCTTGCCACGTGTCGACCGCTGCTAGGTTCATGGAATACAACTTTCCCTTTACCAAGATCGGTCTCTAGTACCCGTAAGACTGCTCATAGTGGGAGTAACTTAGGTAGTAACATCACACATTTCAAGGTATTTTGATGACATGGCATAGCAATAAATGAAGAAAGAGATGGAGGTGGTAACTAGCTATGTTACCATAACATCACACACCCCAAGATAAAATGAGTCTACTAACAAATAAATGAGACTTTGCATGATACCATCTCTAAGTTACTTTCCACTATGAAGGTAGTAACATGGACTAGTAACTTATGCATGACACCACCTTATGTTACTCCCCACTATGAGCAGCCTAAGAGCAATTCCAATAGTATAGCCAACTGTTGGCTATAACAAGATGTCATATCATTTGTAGTCATCATATAGCTAACATGTACAATAGTTGGCTATAAGAATGTAGTACTTTACTAATATATGGCCCACATTTCACTCTCACAAGGTGCCTAGGAGCACGTGCAAGAGCTGGCTATTGCATAGTAGTCCACCTCCCTTCTCTCTCCTCTTCTCTCTCCTCCAACTCATCTAAAATATATTATTTAATGTCTTATAGTCAGCTGACTAGACTCTATTGTACTTGCTCTAAGAGTATCTCCAGCCGTTGGGTCTCCCCAGACCGAAATCCGGCGCTATTTAGCATCGGATGGATGCTCTGGGGAGGCCCGTTTTTCCAGCGGCGAGTCCATGATGGATGAAAAATTTGGATAAATGTACACGAATTCAGACAAAACAAGACGAAATACGTTCAAACATAGGCGAAATTTAGAGATATTTAACCTATATAGGCATAGACGAGTTCGTACATATATAGGCCAAGGGGAAACATAAACTAAAATTTAAAAACGGCGTTCTACATGCCGAAACCTTGACGTCGACCCGCCGAGGACGTGTCAGCGCGACACAGAAGGCACTGCCGCCGACGGCGGCATCCCCAGGACGGGGGAGTTGCTGCCCTCGATGTGCACAAGCACACTGTCGAGCGTGCGGCCCGGCGCGCTCCACCAGTGGTGGCGGCCGGCGGCGTTGTTACGCGCTGGAGGAGGGGGGGACCGTCGTACGCTGTGAGTTCCCGTTCGTGCCGGCGACGGAAGAACTCGTTCCAGACGTCGTAGTTGTCGGGGAGGTACCGCTCCTCCGCGCGCTGCTCGTCTCTGAGGGTGACTCGCACATCGTCGATCGTGGCGTCGAGCGCGTTGCCTCCCACCGGAAGCGGCGGGATCGGGACGCCCCCCGCGCTCAGGCGTCATCCTCCGGGCGGGCGGAAGTCCGACGACGCCGGGTAGCCCACCATGTGCAGAAGTCCCGCCTCCCACTGGTGTAGGGAACGCCGGCCGAAGCCGTTGTTCGCCGCACCTTCGCCGCGGCCCGCCATTGCTCGCTAGAGGAAGATTGGGGAGAGAACACTGGCCTGGGGAGAGAAGGGAGACGACGGTGGTGAATGCGGCCAGACGTGATCGTTACGCGATAAATAGAGGGAGCCGCGCGTGAATTCGAGGCGACGCAAGCTACGCGTCCGGTGAAGACTGACCGGCGGCAGGCTTTTGTAGTGTGGCCTTTCTCGCTGACAAGTCGGGGCCACTGATGCGTGTAGTTGACACGTCCGTTGGGAACCCCAAGAGGAAGGTGTGATGCGCACAGCGGCAAGTTTCCCTCAGTAAGAAACCAAGGTTTAATCGAACCAGTAGGAGTCAAGAAGCACGTTGAAGGTTGATGGCGGCGGGATGTAGTGCGGCGCAACTCCAGAGATTTCGGCGCAAACGTGGAACCTGCACAACACAACCAAAGTACTTTGCCCCAACGAAACAGTGAGGTTGTCAATCTCACCGGCTTGCTGTAACAAAGGATTAACCGTATTCTGTGGAAGATGATTGTTTGCAAGAAAACAGTAAAACAAGTATTGCGATAGATTTGTATTTCAAGTATAAAAGAATGGACCGGGGTCCACAGTTCACTAGAGGTGTCTCTCCCATAAGATAAAAGCATGTTGGGTGAACAAATTACAGTCGGGCAATTGACAAATAGAGAGGGCATAACAATGCACATACATGACATGATAAATATAGTGAGATTTAATTGGGCATTACTACAAAGTACATAGACCGCCATCCAGCATGCATCTATGCCTAAAAAGTCCACCTTCAGGTTATCATTCGAACCCCTTCCAGTATTAAGTTGCAAAACAATAGACAATTGCATTAAGTATGGTGCGTAATGTAATCAATAACTACATCCTTAGACATAGCATCAATGTTTTATCCCTAGTGGCAACAGCACATCCATAACCTTAGGGGTTTCGTCACTCCCCAGATTCACTGGAGACATGAACCCACTATCGAGCATAAATACTCCCTCTTGGAGTTAAGAGCGAAAACTTGGCCGAGCCTCTACTAATAACGGAGAGCATGCAAGATCATAAACAACACATAGGTAATAACTTGATAATTAACATGACATAGTATTCTCTATCCATCGGATCCCGACAAACACAACATATAGTATTACAGATAGATGATCTTGATCATGTTAGGCAGCTCACAAGATCCAACAATGAAGCACAATGAGGAGAAGACAACCATCTAGCTACTGCTATGGACCCATAGTCCAGGGGTGAACTACTCACTCATCACTCCGGAGGCGACCATGGCGGTGAAGAGTCCTCCGGGAGATGAATCCCCTCTCCGGCAGGGTGCCGGAGGAGATCTCCAGAATCCCCCGAGATGGGATTGGCGGCGGCGGCGTCTCAGTAAGGTTTTCCGTATCGTGGCTCTCGGTACCGGGGGTTTCGCGACGGAGGCTATTTGTAGGCGGAAGGGCAGGTCAGGAGGCGGCACGAGGGGCCCACACCATAGTTCAGCGCGGCCAGGGCCTGGGTCGCGCCGCCCTGGTGTGTCGCCACCTCGTGGCCCCACTTCGACTCTCCTTCGGTCTTCTGGAAGCTTCGTGGCAAAATAGGACCCCGGGCGTTGATTTCGTCCAATTCCGAGAATATTTCGTTACTAGGATTTTCGAAACCAAAAACAGCAGAAACGAACAACTGGCTCTTCGGCATCTTGTTAATAGGTTAGTTCCAGAAAATGCACGAATATGACATAAAGTGTGCATAAAACATGTAGATATCATCAATAATGTGGCATGGAACATAAGAAATTATCGATACGTCGGAGACGTATCCGCATCCCCAAGCTTAGTTCTGCTCGTCCCGAGCAGGTAAAACGATAACAAAGAAATTTCTGAAGTGACATGCCATCATAACCTTGATCATACTATTTGTAAACATATGTAATGAATGCAGCGATCAAAACAATGGTAATGACATGAGTAAACAAGTGAATCATAAAGCAAAGACTTTTCATGAATAGTACTTCAAGACAAGCATCAATAAGTCTTGCATAAGAGTTAACTCCTAAAGCAATAAATCAAAGTAAAGGTATTGAAGCAACACAAAAGAAGATTAAGTTTCAGCGGTTGCTTTCAACTTATAACATGTATATCTCATGGATAATTGTCAACATAGAGTAATATAACAAGTGCAATATGCAAGTATGTAGGAATTAATGCACAGTTCACACAAGTGTTTGCTTCTTGAGGTGGAGAGAAATAGGTGAACTGACTCAACATAAAAGTAAAAAAGAATGGTCCTTCAAAGAGGAAAACATCGATTGCTATATTTGTGCTAGAGCTTTTATTTTGAAAACATGAAACAATTTTGTCAACGGTAGTAATAAAGCATATGAGTTATGTAAATTATATCTTACAAGTTGCAAGCCTCATGCATAGTATACTAATAGTGCCCGCACCTTGTCCTAATTAGCTTGGACTACCGGATCATCGCAATACACATGTTTTAACCAAGTGTCACAATGGGGTACCTCCATACCGCATGTACAAAGGTCTAAGGAGAAAGCTCGCATTTTGGATTTCTCGCTTTTGATTATTCTCAACTTAGACATCCATACCGGGACAACATGGACAACAGATAATGGAATCCTCTTTAATGCATAAGCATGTGGCAACAATTATTATTCTCATATGAGATTGAGGATATATGTCCAAAACTGAAACTTCCACCATGAATCATGGCTTTAATTAGCGGCCCAATGTTCTTCTCTAACAATATGCATGCTCCAACCATTAAGGTGGTAGATCTCTCTTACTTCAGACAAGACGGACATGCATAGCAACTCACATGATATTCAACAAAGAATAGTTGATGGCGTCCCCATAAACATGGTTATCGCACAACAAGCAACTTAATAAGAGATAAAGTGCATAAGTACATATTCAATACCACAATAGTTTTTAAGCTATTTGTCCCATGAGCTATATATTGCAGAGGTGAATGATGGAAATTTTAAAGGTAGCACTCAAGCAATTTACTTTGGAATGGCGGAGAAATACCATGTAGTAGGTAGGTATGGTGGACACAAATGGCATAGGGGTTGGCTTAAGGATTTTGGATGCATGAGAAGTATTCCCTCTCGATACAAGGTTTAGGCTAGCAAGGTTTATTTGAAACAAACACAAGGATGAACGGTGCAGCAAAACTCACATAAAAGACATATTGTAAACATTATAAGACTCTACACCGTCTTCCTTGTTGTTCAAAACTCAATACTAGATATTATCTAGACTTTAGAGAGACCAAATATGCAAACCAAATTAGCAAGCTCTATGTGTTTCTTCATTAATGGGTGCAAAGTATATGATGCAAGAGCTTAAACATGAGCACAACAATTGCCAAGTATCAAATTATCCAAGACATTTTAGAATTACTACATGTAACATTTTCCAATTCCAACCATATAACAATTTAACGAAGAAGAAACTTCGCCATGAATATTATGAGTAAAGCCTAAGGACATACTTGTCCATATGCTACAGCGGAGCGTGTCTCTCTCCCATACAGTGAATGCTAGGATCCACTTTATTCAAACAAAACAAAAACAAAAAAAAACGACGCTCCAAGAAAAGTACATAAGATGTGACAGAATAAAAATATAGTTTCAGGGGAGGAACCTGATAATGTTGTCGATGAAGAAGGGGATGCCTTGGGCATCCCCAAGCTTAGACGCTTGAGTCTTCTTAAAATATGCAGGGTGAACCACCGGGGCATCCCCAAGCTTAGAGCTTTCACTCTCCTTGATCATATTGCATCATACTCCTCTCTTGATCCTTGAAAACTTCCTCCACACCAAACTCGAAACAACTCATTAGAGGGTTAGTGGACAATAAAAATTAACATGTTCAGAGGTCACACAATCATTCTTAACACTTCTGGACATTGCATAAAGCTACTGGACATTAATGGATCAAAGAAATTCATCCAACATAGCAAAAGAGGCAATGCGAAATAAAAGGCAGAATCTGTCAAAACAGAACAGTCCGTAAAGATGGATTTTATTGAGGCACCATACTTGCTCAAATGAAAATGCCCAAATTGAATGAAAGTTGAGTACATATCTGAGGATCACTCACGTAAATTGGCTTAATTTTCTGAGTTACCTACAGAGAATTAGACCCAGATTCGTGACAGCAAAGAAATCTGCTTCTGCGCAGTAATCCAAATCTAGTATTCACTTTACTATCAAAGACTTTACTTGGCACAACAAAACATAAAACTAAGATAAGGAGAGGTTGCTACAGTAGTAAACAACTTCCAAGACTCAAATATAAAACAAAGTGCTGTAGTAAAAACATGGGTTGTCTCCCATAAGCGCTTTTCTTTAACGCCTTTCAGCTAGGCGCAGAAAGTGTATATCAAGTGTTATCGAGAGATGATGAATCTTCAGTGGGGTTTGGAGTTTTCTCAACCATGCATAGTATATTGGATACATAAGTTTCAGCGGCTCCCTTTTCATTAATCTTGGGCTTGCTACTCTCATCAAACAAATTTTCAGGAACAAGCCAAGCATAGTTATTTTCTAGCGCTTCATTCATTGCTAGGAGCTTACATGGTATTGGTGCTTTGATCTCCCCACCATCATTAATGTTATTAGTGTACCTTATTCTCTCCATGTCCATATTTTCAAGGATACTAGCAAAATTGGTATAAGAACCAAGCATCTTATATTTACTAAAGACCTTTCTAGCCTCTCTTGCTAAACCACCAAATTCTCTAAGAAGGGTTTCTAAAACAAAATCTTTCTTTTCCCCTTCTTCCATATCACCGAGTGTAAGAAACATGTGTTGGGTTATAGGAATGAGATTAACAAATTTAGTTTCCAACATGCGAACTAAAGCAAGCAAGCAGCAATTTCATAAGTAGGAGCAAGTTCTACCAAGTGTCTATCTTCAAAATCTTCAACGGTACTAACATGATTGAAAAATTCTTCTATTGTTTCTCCCAACTATAGACCCACGTCCTACCGGTATGTCTTTTACGGTAAAATTAAAAGGAAACATGTTGAAATAAGTAAAGCAAATGCAAGTAACTAATTTTTTTGTGTTTTTGATATAGAGTGCAAAACAGTAAATAAAGTAAAGCTAGCAACTAATTTTTTTTGTGTTTTGATATAATGCAGCAAACAAAGTAGTAAATAAAATTAAGCAAGACAAAAACAAAGTAAAGAGATTGGGAAGTGGAGACTCCCCTTGCAGCGTGTCTTGATCTCCCCGGCAACGGCGCCGTAAATTTGCTTGATGCGTGTAGTTGACACGTCCGTTGGGAACCCCAAGAGGAAGGTGTGATGCGCACAGCGGCAAGTTTCCTCGCAAGAAACCAAGGTTTAATCGAACCGAGTAGGAGTCAAGAAGCACGTTGAAGGTTGATGGCGGCGGGATGTAGTGCGGCGCAACACCGAGATTCCGGCGCCAACGTGGAACCTGCACAACACAACCAAAGTACTTTGCCCCAACGAAACAGAGTGAGGTTGTCAATCTCACCGGCTTGCCGTAACAAAGGATTAACCGTATTGTGTGGAAGATGATTGTTTGCAAGAAAACAAGTAAAACAAGTATTGCAAGTAGATTTGTATTTCAGTATAAAAGAATGGACCGGGGTCCACAGCTTCACTAGAGGTGTCTCTCCCATAAGATAAAAGCATGTTGGGTGAACAAATTACAGTCGGGCAATTGACAAATAGAGAGGGCATAACAATGCACATACATGACATGATAAATATAGTGAGATTTAATTGGGCATTACGACAAAGTACATAGACCGCCATCCAAGCATGCATCTATGCCTAAAAAGTCCACCTTCGAGGTTATCATCCGAACCCCTTCCAGTATTAAGTTGCAAAACAACGGACAATTGCATTAAGTATGGTGCGTAATGTAATCAATAACTACATCCTTAGACATAGCATCAATGTTTTATCCCTAGTGGCAACAACACATCCATAACCTTAGGGGTTTCGTCACTCCCCGCATTCACGGAGACATGAACCCACTATCGAGCATAAATACTCCCTCTTGGAGTTAAGAGCGAAAACTTGGCCAGAGCCTCTACTAATAACAGAGAGCATGCAAGATCATAAACAACACATAGGTAATAACTTCATAATTAACATGACATAGTATTCTCTATCCATCGGATCCCGACAAACACAACATATAGTATTACAGATAGATGATCTTGATCATGTTAGGCAGCTCACAAGATCCAACAATGAAGCACAATGAGGAGAAGACAACCATCTAGCTACTGCTATGGACCCATAGTCCAGGGGTGAACTACTCACTCATCACTCCGGAGGCGACCATGGCGGTGAAGAGTCCTCCGGGAGATGAATCCCCTCTCCGGCAGGGTGCCGGAGGAGATCTCCAGAATCCCCCGAGATGGGATTGGCGGCGGCGGCGTCTCAGTAAGGTTTTCCGTATCGTGGCTCTCGGTACTGGGGGTTTCGCGACGGAGGCTATTTGTAGGCGGAAGGGCAGGTCAAGAGGCGGCACGAGGGGCCCACACCATAGGTCAGCGCGGCCAGGGCCTGGGTCGCGCCGCCCTGGTGTGTCGCCACCTCGTGGCCCCACTTCGACTCTCCTTCGGTCTTCTGGAAGCTTCGTGGCAAAATAGGACCCTGGGCATTGATTTCGTCCAATTCCGAGAATATTTCGTTACTAGGATTTCCGAAACCAAAAACAGCAGAAAAACGACGAACCGGCTCTTCGGCATCTTGTTAATAGGTTAGTTCCAGAAAATGCACGAATATGACATAAAGTGTGCATAAAACATGTAGATATCATCAATAATGTGGCATGGAACATAAGAAATTATCGATACGTCGGAGACGTATCAGCCACCAGCCGCGCGGGAAGTTTTCTCGATGTTTCCCGCACTTTCGTTTCGTCCGGACTCCCTGAGCGCTCCCCGGGAGGCCGGGGATGACCTGGGCTCGCCGGATTTATGAAAGCCCAAATCCGAGCGAAAACGAGGATCCGGGGGCGCGACTGAGCCGTTTTCGTCCATCCAGGTGAAAAAATTGAGGTCCTGGTATCCTTTCCGGGGAGACGGTTGGAGATGCTCTAAGAGCATCTAGTCGCCTTATGTGTATAAGAGCATCCTAGCTGCACATGTTATCTTATGTTATCTTCTTCGTGAGATTTTAAAATTTGCCACACTTTCTTACACTTCTATTAGTTGTCATGTGAAAAAAATAAAAGTTCAGAGAAAAATGTGGCAAATGATAAAAAAATAGTATGTCTTCTAATAGTGCCGGACAAAAAAATCGCACACCATTAGACGTTGAATTCGATCTAAGCCGAGCCAGCTCGGCTCGACTCGATAAAACTTGATCAACTAGCGAGTTAGCTCGACTCGATTCGTTTAACAACCGAGTCCATATTTGAAACTTGGCTCGGCTCGGCTCGCAAAACTCGCGAGTGGATCACTAAAACTGTCAAAAGGAACATGTAAAAACTGTCAAAAGCTCGCGAGTAGCATGCCACAAGAAGCTCACGATTAGCTCTCTCGAACGAAACTCTTCCCTCTCTTGTTCTGGTGTGTCCATCGGACACTTCCAGATTTCACCGGAGCAAGTTTTCCCCCATATGAAATATCGCCGAAATGATCCCGGGAATAATTCCACATATATGGTAACCCCGGAATAGTTTCTATGTCATCCCGAATCACCTATGACATGTTCATAGTGACTCCTGTCGGGGGGAAGACCCCAGGTAGGGCAATGGACGCGGAGCAACCGGCTGGCCACTGGCCGGCTCGCGGCAAAGGCCGACTGAGGAGCAGCCGGCTGGCGCCATGGCCGGCTGGTCCGGAAGCCGGCTGGCTCCAGGTCCTAGTCGGCCTGGCTACGGCCGCCAATGCTGTAGCTAGGCCGGCTTCTACAAGCCATATCCGACTGGGGGTCTGTACCTCAGACCGACTCGAGGCTGGCGAGTCTTGCACTGGAAGGAACCGGGCTGGTGATCCGGGTTCCCAAAGTCCACGCTGACTTCATCTTCCGTAAAGCACGGGGCACTGTGGAGCAACAGTGCCACGCGCCGGACAGGCCATCATGGCTAACGACGATCCGTACTGGCTACAGTGGCTGACGGCGACAGGGACATCTCCTCTCCATACCGCTGACCTGGGCAGCCGGATGGGACAGGCCACTACGCCTCAACGGCTCCTGACGTCACTGCCTCGGGAAGGAGCGGAAGCCGGAGCCGGCCAAGCCGGCCGGTAGACTATAGGGTCTTATATGTAAAGTGCCGGTGCCTATATAAGCCGCACTACCCCCTCTCGTGCAGGGGATCGATCATTCTCACTTCATTCCACCCTTAGCGCTGCCCCGTGAGAGAGACCATCGTCTCCCTTAGCCTCCCGGAGCAGCCGGACACAGCTCTAGGAGCACCATTGTACCGTGTGATATCATATACACTCTAGCAGGAGTAGAGGTTTTACCTCCATCGGAGGGCCTCGAACACTGGGTACGTCGCCGTGTCTCTCGTGCCCATACCCGCTTCCGGATACCGCCGTGAGATCTCTCAGGAACCACCTTCGATTAGCCACCCTATGGCATATGCCGTGACGATACCACGACATTTGGTGCCCACCGTGGGGCCTTCAGCATCCTCGGCCGGTGTCTTCATCCGGACGGGCCTCACCATCACCACCGGCGAGCGAGTCGCTTCAGGCTTGATCTGGAGATTCGGCTCCCTCGACTGCGTCAGCGACAACGCTGGCTGTTTCGCCGACCGGCCCTTCCCAGCCGGCGGCAGCATCATCTCCTTCGGCGGCCACGACGTCTACGTCGCCACCGTCGCACCGCCGCGCTACCCGCGGCAGGTGCTGCGCTGCGCCAGCCCTCCTCCGCGAGCCGGCAGCAGCGCTCCCGCCAGCCCCGCCGTCGTGCAAGTCATGATGGCTGGCGAGGAACTCCCCTCCAAGTCCACGCGCATCCGCGGCCCTGACCTGGAGCGCGACGTCGGCGGGCACGCATCCGCATCAGGCGCAAAGCCGCCACCACCACCATCCCGGCTGGAGCAAGTCCGGGCAAAGCTGAGCACTCCGCTCACCACCGGCGCCGGCACCGACGCCGTTGCCGTCGAGGCAGACCTGGAGGCGCACCGCGTGCTCCTCCTCAAGCAGACCGAAGAGCTGGCTGCTGCTAAGCGCCAGTGGGACATCACCCAGCGCGAGTACAACCGCGCCCACGGCCTCACCCCAGGCGGCGACAACCCTAGCCGAGCCGGCCAGATCCGCCGCAGAGGCCGCGACCTAGGCGCCGAGATCGACCGCGACGGCGCGGACGAGCCGGCTCCGTCAATGGAGCTACCCATCTACAACACCCCCGACAAGAACATGCTCGCGGCCGAAGCCGCCGCAGAAGAGCTGCACCGCCTCGAAGGCGAAGAGTTACGCCGCCAGACTGCGCGGTTGACTGAGTTGGTAAAGGCCGCCAACAAGCAGTCGAAAGACCCCAGGTACGCCCAAGCCCCTAGAGCTTCTCACGCTCGTGGTGCTGCAGGCAACGCCAGGGACACGGCCGAGTCCACCTCCCCAGCGCCAAGCCGGCGCAACGACTCCCGCGCCACACACGCAGGCTCAAGCCGTACGAGCCACCAGCCAGGCGGCGACAGCAGCCGCAGCCGGGCCCCATCAAGCCGGAACCGGGGGCAAGACTCCGAGCCCCGACGCCCACATCGGCCGGCTCCAGAAGCCAGCGGCGCTCGCCAGCCGGCCCATACCCGGCTGGGCCCGCGCATCGAGCCGGCAGACGCCCGAGACCGCCTCGACCGGCTGGTTCAATCCCGCATCGCGGAAGAAGAAGGGCCAGCCGGCCCAAAGTGCTTCGGGCCGCGGATCCTCAACGAGCCCATGGTCGACGGCTTCCAGCTCCCGCGCGACACCCCCAAGTACGACGGCACCGCTAAGCCGGAAGACTGGCTGCTGGACTACTCCACGGCAGTCGGCATCGCCAAGGGCAACAAGCGCTGGGCTGTGCGGTACTCCCCCCTCATGCTGCTCGGCTCCGCCCGCACGTGGCTCAACAACCTGCCGGCCGGCAGCATAAACGGCTGGCTGGACTTCGAAGCCGCCTTCATCAGCAACTTCACCGGCACCTATCGCCGGCCGGGTCGCCCTCAACAGCTTGAGATGTGCAAGCAGGGCCCGAACGAGACGGATCGCGCGTACCTAACGCGCTGGTGCGAGATGCGCAACTCCTGTGAGGGCGTGCACGAGATGCAAGCCATCAGCTTCTTCATGGGAGGCTGCCGGCCCAACACCATGCTGTGGCACAAGCTACGCCGCAGCGAGCCCAAGACGATGGCCGCCTTGATGGTCATCGCAGACAAGTACGCGCTGGCGGAGGAAGCCGGCAAGGCGCCGGCTGATATTTCACCGGCCCCAGCAAGACGGGACAACAACAAGCCGGCTGAGCACAAGCCGGCCGAGGGCGGCTCGCATGGCAGCCGGCGGGACAACTACCGCGGCAAGCGTCACAGCGACCAGCCGGATCGCCGGTACGGCTCCGCCCATGTGGCAGCCGTGTCGGACCATGCGGCGCCGGCGGCGGCCGGCGCCGAAGCAAACAGACCGGCAGTGGAAGCCGAAGTACACCTTCGAGCAGATGCTCGATTCGCCGTGCAAGTACCACAGCGGCAAGAACCCCTCCAACCACACCACCCGCGACTGCCACTTCATGAAGCGGCTGACGAGCGGTGAACCCCTCCCGCCCCCACCCCCGCCTCCTCCAGCCGGCGGGCCGGGTGGCCAAGGCGGCGCGAGAACGCCAACCTCGAGCACCACGAGGCTAACCAAGTGTAGCATGGCCGATATCTGGCCGAAGATGCTACCTACATCATCTTCACCTCCGAGCCCGAGGACAAGACGAGCCAGCAGAGCCGTTCCCTCGAGGTCAACGCGGTCATACCACCGGTTCCCCAGTACCTAAACTGGTCAGAGCAGGCCATCACCTTTGATCGCCGCGACACACCGGCTGTCCTGCCGAAGCCGGGCAGCTACGCCATGGTCCTCGACCCCACCATCGGCACAACCCGGCGCAGCGTGCGTTTTTCGCGCGTTCTCATCGACGGCGGCAGCAGCATCAACATCCTCTACCGCGACACCGCCCGCAAGCTGGGCATCCAGGAGGCCGAGTTGCGCCCCACCCCCACCGTCTTCCATGGCATCGTGCCAGGCCATTGCTGCCAGCCGATCGGCCGGATCACGCCTGGAGGTGATGTTCGGGAAGCCGGATCACTTCCGCACCGAGAGAATCGAGTTCGAGGTGGTGGACCTCGTGAGTCCCTACCACGCGCTCCTGGGCAGGCCGGCCCTGACCAAGTTCATGGCGGTGCCCCACTATGGGTACCTGAAGATGAAGCTGCCTGGCCCAAAGGGGGTCATCACCATAGCTGGCGACTATCGCCGCTCCATGGACTGCGCCACGCAGAGCTCCAAGATGGCCCAGACGCTGGTCATCGCCACTCGGACTGGTTGGCAAACCCGGTCCTGGTTTTGAAGAAGAACGGCTCCTGGCGCATGTGTATCGACTACACCAGCCTCAACAAGGCGTGCCCGAAGGACCCCTTCCCCCTGCCGCGCATAGATCAAGTCATAGACTCGACTCGCCGGCTGTGAATTGTTGTCTTTTCTAGATGCCTATTCGAGGCTACCACCGCATTCCTTTGAATCCGGATGATCAAATAAAGACTTCGTTCATTACCCCGTACGGGGCTTACGCTACACGACTATGCCGTTCGGCTTGAAAAATGCAGGCGCCACCTACCAAAGGTGCATGCAAAAGTGTTTGCAGGATCAAATCGGCGGAAATGTTCACGCATATGTGGATGATGTCGTTGTAAAAACCAAGGAGATGCCTACCCTCCTTGATGACCCGAGAGAAACCTTCACCAATCTGAGAAGATTTCGGATGAAGCTCAACCCGGCCAAGTGCACATTCGGCGTGCCAGCCGGCCAACTCCTGGGCTACCTCGTCTCTCAGCGAGGAATCGAAGCCAACCCGGAGAAGATCAGTGCCATTGAGAAGATGGAACTGCCTAAGTGCCTCAAGGACGTCCAGAAGTTCGGCCGGCTGCCTGGCTTCCTTGAGCCGCTTCGTCGGCCGGCTGGGGAGAAGGCACTGCCCTCGTATCAACCGATGAAGAAGGCGGACAAGTTCGTCTGGTCACCGCAGGCGGACGAAGCCTTCCGTGACTTAAAGCGCGTGCTCTCAACCGCGCCAATCCTTGCAACGCCGGGTTCAATGGAGCCGATGCTGTTGTACATCGCAGCCACCAACCGAGTGGTTAGCGTTGTCCTGGTGGTGGAGCGCAAAGAAGCCGAAAACAGAGAGCAGCTGGTCCAGCGCCCAGTCTATTACCTCAGCGAAGTGCTCTCCCAGTCGAAGCAAAACTACCCCCACTACCAGAAGGTCACCTACGGTGTCTACATGGCAGCCAAGAAGCTCAAGCACTACTTCCAAGAACATCCCATCAGGGTGGTTGCCACAGCGCCTTTGGCGGAAATCATCGGCAGCAAGGATGCCAACGGCCGGGTTGCCAAGTGGGCCCTGGAGCTAGCCGCCCACACCATCCTCTACGAGCCACGCACAGCCATCAAGTCGCAGATCCTCGCGGACTTCTTCGTCGACTGGGCTGAGATGCAATATCTGCCGCCTGTGCCGGATTCCACACATTGGAAGATGCACTTCGACGGCTCGAAGATGCGCAACGGCTTGGGAGCCGGCATCGTCATCACCTCTCCCAAGGGAGACCGACTGGACTACGTCCTGCGGATCCACTTCGCCGCATCCAACAACGTGGCGGAGTATGAAGCGCTCATTCATGGGCTGAAGCTGGCCAAGGAGATTGGCGTGCGTCGCATACTATGCTTCGGCGACTCCGACTTGGTCATACAGCAAGCATCTGGCGACTGGGACGCGAAGGACGCCAACATGGCCTCATACCGCTTCCATGTCCAGCAGCTATCCGGCTTCTTCGACGGCTGCGAATTCCACCATGTGCCACGAGCAAACAACGAGGCGGCTGACGCCTTATCCAAGATTGGCTCAACCCGGCAAGCCATTCCGCCGGGCATCGCCTTGGCGGTTATCAAGAAGCCGTCCATCATACCGTCACCGGATTCGGATTCAATATTCGTGCCGGCTGACCCGGGGGCTGCCCAGCCGAACCCGGGGGCTTCATCGCCCAAGTCGGGGGCTAACAAGCCGAACCCGCCGGCTACCACGCCGAACCCGGAGACTTCTCGGTCTAACCGGGGGCTTCATCGCCAAACTCGGGGGCTAGCAAGCCGAACCCGCCGGCTAGCAAGCCGAACCCGGCGACCATGCAGTCGAAGCCGGAAGCTCCCACGCGGGAGACCCTGTTGGTCAGCGTATTCGAGATAAGATGCATACCTTCATGGGCACAAGAATTCCTCTCCTACCTCACCGACGGTGTGCTGCCTGATGACAGAATCCGGGCCGGGCAGATTGAGAGAAGGGCCAAGGCCTATACAATCATCAACCACGAGCTGTACAAACGCAGCGTAAGTGGGGTGCTCCAGCGGTGCGTCGAGCCGGTTGAAGGGATTGAACTCCTGCGGGAAATCCATCAGGGTGAGTGCGGCCACCACGCCTCCTCCCGAGCCATAGTGGCCAAAGCCTTCCGGCACGGTTTTTGTCGGCCGACCGCGCTCGAGACGCAGAAGAACTGGTGAAGAAGTGCAACGGCTGCCAACGCTTCGCCAAGCAAAGGCACACGCCGGCTTCCGCCTTGAAGACCATCCCCATTACCTGGCCATTTGCCGTATGGGGCTTGGATATGGTGGGACCATTCAAAACAGCCCGAGGCGGCATGACTCATCTTTTGGTGATGATTGATAAATTCACTAAGTGGATCGAAGCCAAACCGATCAAGAAGCTGGACGGCTCCACAGCCGTCACATTCCTCAAAGAGATAATCGTGAGATATGGCTACCCGCATAGCATCATCACCGACAACGGCAGCAACTTCGCCGAAGGCATCTTCAAACGCTACTGCGGAGAGATGGGGATCCGGATGGACCTATCGTCCGTGGCGCACCCGGAGACCAACGGCCAAGTGGAGAAGGCTAACGGCCTGATCCTAGCCGGCATCCGGCCCCGGCTGGTGGAGCCGCTTGAGCGCTCAGCCGGCTGCTGGATTGAAGAGCTGCCCAGCGTGCTGTGGAGCCTGCGCACGACGCCAAACCGCTCAGTCGGCTTCACACCCTTCTTCCTCGTATACGGGGCCGAAGCCGTCCTGCCGACTGATATCGAGCACGACGCGCCAAGGATCAAGCTCTACACAGAAGCTGAAGCCAAAGAGGCTCGCGAAGATGGAGTCGACCTGGTTGAAGAGGTCCGGGCGATGGCCGAGTCCAGGTCAACCGTATACCAGCAAAGCCTCCGTCGCTACCACGGCCGGAAGGTCAAGACCTTAGCATTCCGAGAAGGAGACCTAGTGCTCCGGCTGATCCAACGGACGGTCGGACAACATAAACTAGCATCCCCATGGGAGGGTCCCTTCATCGTGAGCAAGGCGAGTAGGCAATGACTCCTACTATCTCATAGATGCCCAAGAGGCCAAAAAGAACAAGGCAAGCAAAGCCGACGAAGAGACTAAACGTCCCCGGAATGTCGGGTTGCTTCGACCATTTTACACATGAGAGCAGGAATGTATGTATCCCTTGTATCCCTTTTGTAAGCTATGAAAAGCATGCGCCAAGAGCGCCGTTTCCGACAAGTGTTTCGCATAATCTACTTCGTTTCGCCAATTGGCTTGAACCCTTTCACGCGGCCGGCTCAGTAACGTGATCCGGTTTCCGACAGCCGGCTTCCGATCCAGCTACAGACCGCAACCCGGCTGTCCGGCTGGCGGGAGTAAGGCCTAGGGAGCCGGCACGCGAAAAGCGACTAAGGGAAAGAGTAAAGCGAGTTGACTTGCAACTTTTCATAAAAGTGCCGGATTGCCGAATTCAGCTCGTTCGACCGAAGTGCCGTCGGCCTCCCTCGGCGGCCCGCTCTTGATCCGGCGACGGATCGCAAGTCGGACGTACGACCGGCAAGAGCACAGCCAAAGAGTGGGGCGGATGGGAAAAAGCGAACAAGTCGAAAGAAAGCAACTCGGCACACAAATGATTAACAAACACATTAAAGTGTGACCTAATAAAAGGATAATAATATTGTCTTACATATGCACCCGGCATCCCGGGGATTTAACGAGTTGTCTTGCAAAAGCATAAAGATAACAGGTAGAAGCTAAGCACCGGCTGGATCAGGACCAGTCGGAGGAGCATCAGCAGAGCCGGCTGCCGGGTCATCCTCGGGCACGTCGTCCGCCTCCTCGTCCTCAGCCTCCTCCTCCTCGTCGTCAGACGGCGGATTCGGGTCCGCGATGAAGATGGACTTGTCGACGAAGTCGGCAATGGCGCAGGCGCGGGCAAGCCGAGCAGTCTTGTTCTCCACCGGGAGCTTGTCCTCCACGTCGGCGCGCCGGTACTCCAACTGGTCGAGGCTAACCTCGTTATACCAGGAGAGCACAAAAGACAGCGCCATATCGGCTCCGGCGCGCGTGGCCGACTCCTTCCAGTCCAAGAAGCGGTCGGGAGCCCTGTCCAGCCAAGTGATGAGATTGGAGAGATCTTGCGGCAGCGTCTCCGTCGGCCATAGCAGTCGGATCAGCTCTTCCGCCGCCTTCCGCAGCTCCCAGCCAAGCTTGGTGATTGGCTCCACGCGGGCGGCCATGGACGACAGATAGTCGTCCATGGTGAAGCAGTCGGAGCTCTGCTCCCCAGTGGCCAGCCGGCGCTCCTCCCGCGCCCTGCCAACAGCCGCTAACGCCGCCTCCTGCGCCTCAGGGAAGGCCGCTGCAAAGAAGAAAAGCATGTCAGAAGCCATCAAAGCCGAAATAAGCTGAAAAATGCAAATTTTCGAAGCAAAAAAGAAAAAAGCCTGGCGGCAGCCGGCAAGAACCGACTGCCCCCAGCCCGAAGATGGAGATTCCGAAGTAAAAAAGAAAAAAGCCTGGCGGCAGCCGGCAAGAACCGACTGCCCCCAGCCCGAAGATGGAGATTCCGAAGTAAAAAAGAAAAAAGCCTGGCAGCAGCCGGCAAGAACCGACTGCCCCCGACCGAAGATGGAGATTCCGAAGTAAAAAAGAAAAAAGCTCGGCAGCAGCCGGCAAGAACCGACTGCCCCCAGCCCGAAGATGGAGATATCGGAAAAATCAAAGTTTCTGCCGCCGGCTGCCAACCTAAGCCGGCAGCCGACGGCCGAAAGCCGGCAAAGGGGAAGGCGTAAGAAAAAAAAAGACTCACCCGCCAAGCCGCGGTCGAGCCCGCTAAGTTCCTCCAACCACCGCTTGGCGGTGGCCGACAGCTCGTTGGACTTGGTGGTCACCTCTTCGCGAAGCGCAAGCCGCTGCCGCTCCACCTCATCCAGCCGCCTGCTCAGGTCCGCCAGCTTCTCCTCCCCGTCCTTCTTAAGGGCGGAAAGTTCCTTAAGGTGGTTGGCCTCGAGGAGGCGCAGCCGCTTCAGCTCCCCGTCAGCCACCTTCAGTTTGGCGGCAGCGGCCCGGTTCGCCTCCTCGCTTGTGACGCACTGAGCGCGGGCAACTCGGAGGTCCGACTCCAGCTGTGGGATCCGGGCGGCCTCAGCTGCAAGCCGGCAAAAATAAGCCGTCAGTAAAAAAGAAACTCAAACAGAAAGAGCAAGTCAAAAGAGAGAAGGCCTTACCCCTGACAGCCTCCAGCTCGCGAGCCAAGCCGGCCCGCTCGATCTTGGCCTTGTGGTAACTAGTCACCACCTTGTTGTACAAGACGGTGCGTCGCTCCGCAACCACCTAAAAGAAACAATCAGATATCCAGACGAAACCCGGACCGGCTCCAAGCAGCCGGACCATGCCTCGGAGGGCTACCAGGATAATAACAGAATTGCAAAAAATGAACACATACCTTGTCGGCATCCTCCGGCGTCGCCAGCCGGGCGAGGGTCTCGGCGGCCTTGGCCTCGGAGGCTGCCACGGAAGCCGGAGAAGAACGGCTTCATGGGCGCCACGCCCGGCTGGCCCTCCCGGCTGGTCACCTCGCGAGCATCCGCCCGATGCCACGCAGCCTCCATGGTGCCGCCCGAGCCAAGGCCGGAGTCGAGGCGGACGGCACATGCAGCAGCCGGGCCCCCTTGGCCACATGAAGGCCCTTAGCTGGGTCCGAAGGGCCCTCCGTCCTCACCAGCGCCCGGGAGTCGGCGTCCTTCGAGCGCGCTGGTTCCTCCCTCGCCAACTCCTTCCTGGCCGGCTCCCTCCTCGTCGGCTCCGAAGCTGGAGGCGGCGCGGTCGAAGCAGTCGGCCCGGTGGGAGCCGTCGCATCCGGCGCTTGAGGCGCTCCTTCCGGGGTGCTCTCCAGCACCACGACGTTGGGCGCGGGCCCGCCGACTCCGGTCGCAGGCGGCGCAGCCCCGCCAGCTCCAGCTCCGGCCGCAGGTGGCATGCCCCTGCCAGCTCCGGCCGCCTGCTCCACAAACGGGGCGCGGCGCGGGAACATATCGTCTATGGTCGGCCGGCGCGCCGACTGACCCTGGTCTCCGCCGCCAGGCGCCGCAGAAGGCGCGGCGGAAGAAGACGCCCCCCAGAAGGCGGCGTGGCCGCAGACGGCACGTTAGCAGCCGGCGGCGTGCGCGCGCGTGCCGAAGGTTGCGGGGTTGGCTCCCTCCTCTGCCGCGGAAGCGGCGACGTGACGGGAGGAGCTTGCCTAGAGCCGCCTCCCTGGGTGAACTTAATCGCAGCCCTAGTCGAACAAGCGAGAAAAGATAAGTACAAAAAGGAAGGAAAGAAAAGGAATCAAACAACGAGAGAAAAAGAACTCACCCGGCTTTCTCCGGGACCTTCTTGGGCGCCAGCCGGCGCTGCTTCTTGGCTCTCGCCTCCGTAGCAGCCGTAGACCCGCCGACGGCCCGCTTCCTCCCCTTCGGCGCGGAAGTCGCCGTGCTCGTAGGCGGCACCGCGCGCAGAGGCACCGCCGGGATGGGCCCCGTGCCGGATTCCGCCGGCTCCGCCTGCGGCTGCTCCTCGCTCCTGCTCATGCTCGGGCGAAGGCGGCGGGTTATGCTCCCCCGGCCGCCCGATCCAAGCACCTCCGGCAGATCGTCGTCGCCGGCTTGGTCGCCGGCTGGGTCAGCCGGGTCGACGTAATCCGGCGTCCAGACCTTCGTCGCCAAGTCGCCATCCTCGATGCCTTGGCGGGTGAAAAGCTAAAAACAACAAGATAAATGTCAAGTCGGCCACGCAGCCGCAAGCCGGAAGATGGCAAAAACGTTAAACTTACCAGTTCCGGCGGCTGCTCCCGGTCGTAGGGCGGCAGCCCCCAATCCTAGTTGTCCGGCATGTTGGCCTTGGTGATGTTGTTCACCCGGCGAGCCACCTGAGACTTGGAAAGCTCCGCCTTCGACGTCCGGGTCGGGTCGAGCCGGCCGGACATATGGCCGATCTTGTGGACGCGCCACTGGAGCGGTATGACCCGGCGCATGATGTAGGTGCAGAGGAGGTCCTCGGCACTCAGCCGGCCCCCCGTGACGCACTCACCCAGAAAGTCCCACAGGAGGTTCACCTCCGCGTCCGGGTCCGAGGACTTGGCGTTGCAGCCCCAGTTGAGCCTGCCGACTGGCGGAGCCGGGTTGTATTCCGGCAGGTTGAGCCGGTCGAAGGCCGGGCTCTCGTTCCTCACATAGAAGAAAGACATTTGCCAATTCTTCACAGAATCGACAGTCGGAATCCGCGGGAAGGACGTACCCGTACGGGGATAGATGGAGGCGGCGCCGCAGGTCCTCAGGCGGCCTTCGGTCGTCTGCGCCTTGATGTAGAAGAGCCGGCTCCAAAACTCCACATCCGGCCACAAGCCGGCGTAGCCTTCCATGAAGGCCACGTAGCAGCTGAGGAGGATCATGGCGTTGGCCGGCAGGTGGTGCGGCTGCAGGCCGAAGTGGTCGAGGAACCGGCGGAAGAAGTTGGAGGCCGGCAGGCCCAATCCGCGGTCGAGGTGCGCGCCGAAGACCACGCGTTCGCCGGGCTCCGGCCGAGGCTCCTTCTCCGCGCCCGGCGCCCTCGTAATCACCCCCGCCGGGATGCGGCGGAGGCGCACCAGCCGAGCAATGTCGTCCTCCCGCATGTAAGATCCTTTCCAGGAGCCGCTCGGCTGGGCAATCGAGGACGAAGAAGAGGAGGAGGTCCAGGAGAGGCGGAAGGGCGAAGAAGAGCCGCTCCTCGCCGGAGGAGATCGCGGGGGAGAAGGGCGCGCCGTCGATGCGCGTGGCCCCGTGGCGCCGGATTGGCGGGGTTGCGGCGGCAGCTCGGCGGAGGATCGTCGGGGCAACCGCTCGCCGAAGCTCGCCGAAGAACGGAAGAAGGACGGCGCCGGGCGGTAAAGTGCTCGGGCGCGAGAAGGAGCGAAAACGGGAGCGCGAGGAGGAAGAAGGGGGCAAGTGCCGCCTCGATGCCTCCCCGCGGCATTTAAAGCCCTCGGCCGTGGGCGGTTGGCCTCCAAGTGGCCAACGTGGGCCACGTCTCCGGATTTACTCGCGCCGTAACTCCTCCCACGACCGCCGCCGTTACCGAAACTGCCACACCACGTCGCCCACAACCGCATCGGATCCGGAGGGGACATTGATGTGACCGGACGAACCGGCGGCGCAGCCCCGGCGTCGGACCGGTCCAAGTCGGGTGCAGGACCCGAGGCGGCGGAGACTCCGGCGCGCCGCAAGCCGGAGCCGGACAAGAAATTCAACTCGGACCAAAAGTCATCAGCAAGGCGGAGACGCCGTCAAAACTTGCGAGAAAGCAAAAGCTGCACAAGTATAAAAGCAGCCGGCTAGAAGCAGCCGGCGAAAGCGAGCCGGATGAGGGCGCAGCCGGCAGAAGGGAAATTCTCAGTCGGCCCCTCCAAGTGCCGCCAAGTATATTCAAGAAGCCAGGAAAACCTGCCTAGGTCCTTCTAAACGCAGGACCTTGCCAGCTTCGGGGGCTAATGTCGGGGGAAGACCCCGGGTAGGGCAATGGACGCGGAGCAACCGGCTGGCCACCGGCCGGCTCGCGGCAAAGGCCGGCCGAGGAGCAGCCGGCCGGCGCCGTGGCCGGCTGGTCCGAAGCCGGCCGGCTCCGGGTCCTAGTCGGCCTGGCTACGGCCGCCAATGCTGTAGCTAGGCCGGCTTCTACAAGCCATATCCGACTGGGGGTCTGTACCTCAGACCGACTCGAGGCCGGCGAGTCTTGCACTGGAAGGAACCGGGCTGGTGATCCGGGTTCCCAAAGTCCACGCCGACTTCATCTTCCGTAAAGCACGGGGCACCGTGGAGCAACGGTGCCACGCGCCGGACAGGCCATCATGGCTAACGACGATCCGTACCGGCTACGGTGGCCGACGGCGACAGGGACATCTCCTCTCCATACCGCCGACCTGGGCAGCCGGATGGGACAGGCCATTGCGCCTCAACGGCTCCCGACGTCACCGCCTCGGGAAGGAGCGGAAGCCGAGCCGGCCAAGCCGGCCAGTAGACTATAGGGTCTTATATGTAAAGTGCCGGTGCCTATATAAGCCGCACTACCCCCTCTCGTGTAGGGGATCGATCATTCTCACTTCATTCCACCCTTAGCGCTGCCCCGTGAGAGAGACCATCGTCTCCCTTAGCCTCCCGGGAGCAGCCGGACACAGCTCTAGGAGCACCATTGTACTGTGTGATATCATATACACTCTAGCAGGAGTAGAGGTTTTACCTCCATCGGAGGGCCTCGAACCTGGGTACGTCGCCGTGTCGCTCGTGCCCATACCCGCTTCCGGATACCGCCGTGAGATCTCTCAGGAACCACCTTCGATTAGCCACCCTATGGCATATGCCGTGACGATACCACGACAACTCCAAAAGTATTTCTCTCTTAGTTATAAAATCTCCAGAACAATTCTAGATGTTGCGGGAACATTCCGAACAACTTCTTTCAACCATATACCATAAATAAAACTCACAAAACAGATTGTACAACCTTAAGTGTGTCACCCAACATGTTCAATATGGTGCAGTCATGAGTCTGGACATCTTTGAATCAATAACCGATGTTGGGATCTGGACATCAACATTGAATCCTTTACATACTCGAAGCATGGGCACGTTGCCGAGCATGAAGACGAAGACCATCATGGCACCGTCGATCACACCGTCACAAGCATGGGCACGTCGCCGACCACGAAGATGAAGACCACCATGGCACCGTCGTTCACGCCGGTCACAAGCATCACCACGTCGCCGACCATGAAGACGAACACCACCATGACACTGTTGTTCACGCCCGTCACAAGCATCACCATAACGTCGACCACGAAGACGAAGACCATCAGGACACCGCCGGTCACTTCGGTCACAAGCATCACCACGTCGCCGACCACGAAGACAAACACCACCATGACACGTTGTTCACGCTCGTCACAAACATAACCTTATCGCCGACGACGAAACTGAATACCACCATGACATCGTCGGTCATGCCGGTCACAAGCATCACCACGTCGCCTACTACGAAGACGAACATCACCAAATCGCAACCACCATGTATTATACACCTCTCACTTTCGACACATCATCACAACGTCACCTTCCATGAAGATGGCAAGCCAAAAGTTAAGGAAGAGTACTCCAAACCTTAATAACACATCCGTACACATCATAGTATACTAGCGAGTCATTTATCTTTCTGTTTATGTACACCAAAACAAAAACCTGTCAACATGAAAGTCATGCGGAATGGTGAGGTGAACCTACTCCTCAAAGTAAATTTCAAATGGTTGCGCGTGTGCGACGAATTTGGTAAAATTCGCTTAAAACTTCATACACGAAATTGACGATTTATGACTAACGAAACCCAAAATCGATTATGGGAATTGATTCATATCATCGATACACATCTTTTTCGTGTACAATTTATTTGATTTAGAGTATGTTTGTGTTGATTTGAAGAGAGGGTCTGTGGAGTAGTGTGAGGGACAGTGAGCTTAAGCAAAAGTACTTTGAGCTCTTGAATCAGTCGAGCCAAGGAGTAGCTAGAATAGGACAGAACTGCTAGAAACTGCCAAACTAGACGTTTCTTCAGAGCTTATCTCGTGATGTTTACCATGCAAAAACACGAGTGAGCTCAAGACAATCAAGCGAGATAAAAATTGCTGGCCTAATGAAGGGGAGGCGAGGTCAGAGTCAGACTATCAAAGGCGCCCCATGAAACCGTGTTTGCCCATCCCGGCATTGACACATGTAAAAATCCTGCACTTGAAAACAGAGACACATGCCTAACATTATGTGAGGGGCTTAGTTGACAAACGACGTGGGCCTTACTTTACCCTTATAAGAGCATGTCTAACAGACCCCATATTTTTCTGCCCCTTAAAACGCGAGTAGAGGGCCCTGTATTCAGTTTTCACCGGCCGAAAACTCGTCCGAGCTAGCAGAACCCGTATCCCCACCCCGTAATATTCTGTTTTACGGGGTGGGGATACGGGTTCTTCTAGCTCGGACGAGTTGCCGACCCCTCAAAACAGGGTTTTAGACAACAATTCATAGTTTTTAACATCACAACACGATCATAGCCAATGTTCAAGCCACGGAAGTTCCCAAATGTGATCAACCATCAACGAGTCCATCGCCAGCGGCGCCACCAGTCGCCGGAGACTCACCTTGAGTACTTGTAGCACGAGCTTCACGCGCAACCTTCTTCCTCGCCATGATGTCCGCCTTGGTCTCCTTCCACCACGCCAGCTGATCCTCGTCCATGCCCTCGGTGCGCATCATCATGATTTCCCTCTCCTCGGCCAAGAGCTCCTTCATTTCCTTGGCTTCTTTGAGTGCGATCATCCTCATGTCCAGCTCGGCCTTCACCTTGGCATCTTCCCGCCTTGCTTCCACCTTGGCAAGCTTCACCTCCTTCTTCTTCTCGGTGATGAGGAGCTTGGTCTCCAATGTCTTCATCGTCAATGCCTCTTTAGACTTCATGAGTTGATCCAACTTCTCCCGGAAGCTAGATGCTTCTCCTTCTACCTTCACCCTCTCCTTGGCTTTCTTGTTGCCCTCGGGCTTGCCGGCGTTTCTCGCACTCATGTCTTCCGCTTCATCATCCATGGTGAGTAGTGCCTCCTTCTTGCACTTTGGTTCGTTGTCCCTCAACTTCCACTTAGGAAGATGTTGAAAAATGAAAAAGCAATGTTGGAACTAAAATAACTTGTTCTTGGAGCCGGCCATGCCCTTGTACCTCTGTTGAGCATACTTGGGCTGCACAACAACAATATTATGTGATGTTTGCACATCATCAACACATACTATGGATAGCAACAAACTAGGAAAACTTACATAGTCCTCCGACACGCATCCACTAGGGGGGTTGTCGACCACTTGGTCCATGACAGCACTCCAATGAGAACAAGCTGGTTTGATGATGTTCCATCGGCCTTCAAGGGAGCTGTAGGATCTGTCGGCCATGCTCTTGGTGCGAGGCTTTAACTGGTGGTAGAGATCCTCGATGCGCTGCCAATAACGCTTGCCGCCTTGGTCCACTCCGGTGCACACATCCATCCACACCTTACTCCAAGCACGGACCAAGATCACGTCTTCGATCACGCTGTAGTTCGCCGTGCGTGGCTTCGGTGTCGTGGAAGAACCGGCGGCAGCCGGATCAACTTCAACCACCTCCTCATCACCCTCATCCTCCTCCTCGTCATCAATCTCTTTGATGTTGCCCTCCCCATCGAACGCATGGATGCCGGCGTCCATGTCCACCGCAGATTTGTTGAGCATGTCCATGTACGATGTTGTGGACTCAACATCGAACACCTTGTCTACGTCCATGTAGGGTGGCGGCGGCGCGGGCGTCGCCTCGGACGGAACGGAGGGAGGAGGGGCCGTGGACTTGGAAGACGGTTGAGGCGCGAGGCCGATGCGGATGACTGCCTTTGTCATCACCTTGGACTGCAGGGCACTGATACGTCTCAAACGTATCTATAATTTCTTATGTTCCATGCTAGTTTTATGACAATACAAACATGTTTTATATACACTTTACATCATTTTGATGCATTTTCCGGCACTAACCTATTAACAAGATGCCGAAGTGTCAGTTCCTATTTTCTGCTGTTTTTGATTTCAGAAATCTTACACAGGAAATATTCTCGGAATTGGACGAAACAAAAGCCCACGGTCTTATTTTCCACGGAGCCTTCCAGAACACGGAAGGAGAGACTGAGAGGAGCCAAGGGGGCCCCACACCACAAGGCGGCGCGGCCAGGAGGGGGGCGCGCCACCTATGGGGTGGGCCCCTCGGGACTCCTCGGACTGTGCCCCTTCGCCTATTTATTCTCTCTGTCGCGAAAACCCTAGTACCGAGAGCCACGATACGAGAAAAGTTCCAGAGACGCTGTCGCCGCCAATCCCATCTCGGGGGATTCAGGAGATCGCCTCCGGCACCCTGCCGGAGAGGGGAATCATCACCGGAGGACTCTACATCATCATGCCCGCCTCCGGATTGATGCGTGAGTAGTTCATCCTTGGACTATGGGTCCATAGCAGTAGCTAGATGGTTGTCTTCTCCTCTTGTGCTATCATGTTTAGATCTTGTGAGCTGCCTAACATGATCAAGATCGTCTATTTGTAATGCTACATGTTGTGTTTGTTGGGATCCGATGAATATGGAATACTATGTCAAGTTGATTATTGATCTATCATATATGTGTTGTTTATGATCTTGCATGCTCTCCGTTGCTAGTAGAGGCTCTGGCCAAGTTGATACTTGTAACTCCAAGAGGGAGTATTTATGCTCGATAGTGGGTTCATGCCTCCATTGAATCTGGGACGATGTGATGAAAGTTCTAAGGTTATGGATGTGCTGTTGCCACTAGGGATAAAACATCAATGCTTTGTCTAAGGATATTTGTGTTGATTACATTACGCACGATACTTAATGCAATTGTCTCGTTGTTTGCAACTTAATACCGGAAGGGGTGCGGATGCTAACCCGAAGGTGGACTTTTTAGGCATAGATGCATGCTGGATAGCGGTCTATGTTATTTGTCGTAATGCCCTAAGTAAATCTCATATTAGTCATCATGATATGTATGTGCATTGTTATGCCCTCTCTATTTGTCAATTGCACAACTGTAATTTGTTCACCCAACATGCTATTTATCTTATTGGAGAGACACCACTAGTGAACTGTGGACCCCGGTCCATTCTTTTACATCCGAAATACAATCTACTGCAATCTCTATTCTCTCGTTGTTCTTTGCAAGCAAACATCATTCTCCACACCATACGTTTAATCCTTTGTTTACAGCAAGCCGGTGAGATTGACAACCTCACTCGTTAAGTTGGGGCAAAGTATTTTGATTGTGTTGTGCAGGTTCCACATTGGCGCCGGAATCCCTGGTGTTGCGCCGCACTACACTCCTTCACCAACAACCTTCACGTGGCCTTCATCTCCTACTGGTTCGATAAACCTTGGTTTCTTACTTAGGGAAACTTGCTGCTGTACGCATCACACCTTCCTCTTGGGGTTCCCAACGGACGTGTGCTTCACGCGTTATCAAGCTAATATCTGGCGCCGTTGCCGGGAAGATCAAGACACGCTGCAAGGGGAGTCTCTCACATCCAATCTCTTTAATTTGTTATTGTCTTGCTTTACTTTATTTTATTTTCTGTTGTTTGCTTTCTTTATATCAAAAACACAAAAAAACTAGTTACTTGCATTTACTTTATTTATCAGTTTACTTTTTTTATTTCATCATGCTTCGTCCTAAGTTCACTTTGAAAGATATACCGGTAGAACGTGGGACTATCATTGGAAGAGATAATATAGAAGAATTTTTCACTCATGTTAGTACAGTTAAAGATTTTGATGATAGATCCTTGGTAGAACTTGCTCCTACTTATGAAATTGCTACTGCCTCTTTAGTGCACATGTTGGAAGCTAGATTTGTTAATCTTAATCCTATAATGCAACATATGTTTCTTACACTCTCTGATATGGAAGAAGGAGAGAATAAAGATTTTGTTTTAGAAACCCTTCTTAAAGAATTTGGTGATGTAGCTAGAGAGGCTAGAAAAGTCTTTATTCAATATAAGATGCTTGGCTTTTATACTAATTTTGCAAGTACCCTTGAAAAGATGGAAAAAGATAGACTAAAGTACACTAATAAAGTCAATTGTGAGGGGGAGACTAAAATACCAATACCTTTTAAGCTCATAGGAATGCATGAGGCACTAGAAAAGAATTTTGATTGGATTGTTCCTGAAAATTTATTTGAGGAGGATGGTAAGCCTAAAAGTAATGAAAGAGGAGCCTCTGAAACTTACATAGATCAGATACAATGCATCGTTGAGAAAAACCCCAATTATGATGTTGATGCTTCATCTCTTGATAATACTTGAGTTACACTTTCTGCGCCTAGCTGAAAGGCGTTAAAGAAAAGCGCTTATGGGAGACAACCCATTATTTTATTTCTGCAATTTTTGTTTTATATTTGTGTCTTGGAAGTTGTTACTACTGTAGCAACCTCTCCTTATCTTTACTTTGTTGCATTGTTGTGCCAAGTAAAGTCTTTGATAGTAAGGTTGATACTAGATTTGGATTTCTGCGCAGAAACAAATTTCTAGCTATCACGAATTTGAGTAGAACTCTCTGTAGGAAACTCAGAAAAATCTGCGAAAATTCATGAGTGATCCTCAGATATGTAAGCAACTTTCATTCAATTTGAGTTTCTTCATATGAGCATGTTAAGTGCGTCTAAAAAATTCTTCTTTACGGACTGTTCTGTTTTGACACATTCTGACTTTTTATTTCGCATTGCCTCTTTTACTGTGTTGAGTAGATTTCTTTGCTCCATTAACTTTCAGTAGCTTTGGGTAATGTCCAGAAGTGTTATGAATGATTGTGTCCTCTCTGAACGTGTGAATTTTTGATTATACACTAACCCTCTAATGAGTTTGTTTTGAGTTTGGTGTGGAGGAAGTTTTCAAGGATCAAGAGAGGAGGATGATATAATATGATCAAGAAGAGCGAAAAGTCTAAGCTTGGGGATGCCCCCGTAGTTCATCCCTGCATATTTCAAGAAGACTCAAGCATCTAAGCTTGGGGATGCCCAAGGCATCCCCTTCTTCATCGACAACTTATCAGGTCACTTCTAGTGAAACTATATTTTTATTCCGTCACATCTTATGTGCTTTACTTGGAGCGTCTGTATGCTTTTTTTTTTGTTTGATTAAACTCGGATCCTAGCATTCTTTGTGTGGGAGAAAGACACGCTCCGCTGTTTCATATGAACACTGGTGTTCTTAGCTTTACTTTTAATGTTCATGGCGAAGGTTGAAAACTGCTTCGTTCATTGCTATTTGGTTGGAAACAGAAAATGCTCCATGTGGTTATTGGTATATTGTCTTGAATAATTTGATACTTGGCAATTGTTTTGAGCTCTCAAGTAGATCATGTTTAAGCTCTTGCATCATGTAGTTTAAACCTATTAATGAAGAACTACCATAGAGCTTGTTGAAATTTGGTTTGCATGATTGGTCTCTCTAAAAGTCTAGATATTTTCTCGGTAAAAGTGTTTGAACAACAAGGAGACAGTGTAGAGTCTTATAATGCTTGCAATATGTTCTTATGTAAGCTTTGCTGTACCGGTTCATACTTGTGTTTGCTTTAAACAACCTTGCTAGCCAAAGCCTTGTACTGAGAGGGAATGCTTCTCGTGCATCCAAAACCTTGAGCCAAAACCTATGCCATTTGTGTCCACCATAACTACCTACTATGTGGTATTTCTCTTCCATTCCAAAGTAAATTGCTTGCGTGCTACCTTTAAAATTTCATTCTTTGTCTTTGCAATACATAGCTCATGGGAAAATAGCTTAAAAACTATTGTGGTATTGAATATGTTGCTTATGTATCTTATTTCTTATAAGTTGCTTGTTGAGCGGTAACCATGTTTCTGGGGACGCCATCAACTGTTACACCTTTGTTGAATATCATGCGAGTTGCTATGCATGTTCGTCTTGTCTGAAGTAAGGGTGATTTATCATGATTAATTGGTTTGAGTATGCATATTGTTAGAGAAGAACATTGGGCCGCCAACGAAAGCCATGTATCATGGTGGAAGTTTCAGTTTGGACATTAATCCTCATCTATCTCTTATGAGAATATTATCTGTTATTGAATGCTTAAGCATTAAAGAGGAGTCCATTATCTGTTTTCTATGTTGTCCCGGTATGGATGTCCTTAAGGTGAGATCTATCAAAATCGAGAAATCAAATGCGATCTATCTCCTTGGACCTTTGTACAGGTGAGATAGAGGTACCCCTTTGTGACACTTGGTTGAAACATATGTAATGCAATGATAATCCATGGAAATCCGAGAAAATTAGGACAAGGTGCGAGCACTATTGGTATTCGATGCATGAGGCTTGCAACTTATAGGATGTTTTATGCATAACACATATGAATTATTACTACCGTTGTGTAACATCCCAAGTTTCAATATAATCAAGAGATGAGTTTTTCAAACACTCAAAATTTACAACTAACAAAAACTTTATTTATGCATCTAGTGCTACATATAGTATTATGCATAGTGTGCATTCTTCTTGTGTGAATTTTCCATGATGAGTGTTTATTGTTGATCAAGTGAGATTAAACCCTAATGCATGATCCTAGAACCCCTTATAGAGAAAAATAAAAGAAATGAAATATGGCCATTTCACTCACATACAACTTTGGCCAATTATGCAAAACCC
>NC_061514.1:37543432-37557805 GCF_022539505.1 Lolium rigidum | reverse complement strand
CCTGATGGCCACAATGCCTCGTCACCCTTCGTGGGCCATGCCTCATCACCGAGGCTTGCCTGGCGGATCTAGGCACTGTCGATGGTACACCTATGAAGTATACCCACAACATGCACCATGCCGGCCCTCAAGCATTTGATCACTCTAAGCCTCCCCTCTCTCTCTCACCTTGTCCTGGAGCATCTCCAAACCTCCCTGATCATCACACTGCACAGCTGGAACTCGCGCGACACCAGCATTGGTCGAGCCAGGCCGTGCCTAGCACGCCCAGTACATGCCAGTCGGCATGATCACCGTGTACCGGGCGCGCTAGAGCGGCAAGCCATGCCGTCGCCTCAGTCCTCCCCTACAAGCCTACTGATACGTCTCCAACGTATCTATAATTTTTCATGTTCCATGCTAGTTTTATGACAATACCTACATGTTTTTCTCACACTTTATAATGATTTTATGCATTTTCCGGAACTAACCTATTAACAAGATGCCGAGGTGGCAGTTCTCGTTTCGCTGTTTTGGTTCCGTAAAGGCTGTTCGGGCAATATTCCCTGAATTCGACGAAACAAAAGCCCAAGGCCTTATTTTCCCCGAATGTTCCAGAACACCGAAGGAGAGCCGGAGGGGGGGCCAAGGGGACCCACACCATAGGGGGGCGCGGGTCCCACCCTGGTCGCGCCGCCATGTGGTGAGGGAGCCCTGTTGCCCCTCCGACTCTGCCTCTTCGCCTATAAAACCCCTCGTGACCTAAAACCCGACACCAATTGACGAAACTCCAGAAAGACTCCAGGGATGCCGCCGCCATCGCGAAACTCCGATTCGGGGACAGAAGTCTCCGTTCGGCACGCCGCCGGGACGGGAATTGCCCCGGAGTGATCTCCATCGACACCACCGCCATCTTCATCGCCGTTGCTGACTCCCATGATGAGGAGGGAGTAGTTCTCCCCCGAGGCTGAGGGCTCTACCGGTAGCTATGTGGTTCATCTCTCTCTCATGGTGTGATCTTTATGTGATCATGAGCTTTGTATCACTATTAATCTATGTGCTACTCTAGTGATGTTATTAAAGTAGTCTATTCCTCCTCCATGATGTCATGTTGACAGTGTGTGCATCATGTAGTACTTGGCGTAGGTTATGATTGTAATCTCTTGTAGATTATGAAGTTAACTATTACTATGCACTCTAGAGGTTACTTTAATATGAACTCCGGAATTACTCTCCACGATGTGACGGTGACAATTGTGCGCATCGTGTGTGATTCCTTTATGAAGTTGTGGAGCTTGTTTACTCCGGCTTGAGGGTGCTCTTGTAGCCCTACACAATGAATGGTGTTTGTTATCCAACAAGAGAGTTTTTGAAAGTAGCACAAGTGAAGAGAAGTTATTTATTTATGTGATCATTGTTGAGAGTGTCCACTAGTGAAAGTATGATCCCTAGGCCTTGTTTCCAAATATCGAATCACCATTTATTTACTCGTTCTACTCGCATGTTTACTTGCTGCCATATTTATTTCAGATTGTTATTACCACTCATATTCATCCATATCACTTGCATCTTACTATCTCTTCGCCGAACTAGTGCACCTATACATCTGACAAATGTATTAGGTGTGTTGGGGACACAAGAGACTTCTTGTATCGTAATTGCAGGGTTGCTTGAGAGGGATATCTTTGACCTCCACCTCCCTGAGTTCGATAAACCTTGGGTGATTCACTTAAGGGAAACTTGTTGCTGTTCTACAAACCTCTGCTCTTGGAGGCCCAACACTGTCTACAGGAATAGAAGCGTGCGTAGACATCAAGCTATTTTCTGGCGCCGTTGTCGGGGAGGTAAGGTAAAAGGTATTCACATCCTCCGACTACTAAGCTATTTCCTAGCACTGTTGCCGGTGTGTGAGTGCTCGAAGCTATTTCCTTTAGATCCTACAATTGCATCTTTTTGTTTCTTGTTTTTATTTTTCACTAGTTAGGCTTAATGGAAAACAACTAAAATATTAGAGATCTTTATAGTATTTATCTTGAGATAGGACATGAGGTATTTGAAGAGAAAATTAAAAAACTTATGGAACTCTATATGCATAATAATGGCAATGTTATTAGTATGAATGCTTTGAACACCATTGTTGCTAATGCTATGGAAAATTCTAAGCTTGGGGAAGCTGGTTTTGATGAGCATGATATTTTTAGTCCCCCAAGCATGGAGGAGAAAATTTACTTTGATGATACTTTACCTCCTATATATGATGATTACAATGATGACTATCATATTTTCAGTCCACCTACTATTGAGGAGAAAATTAATTATGATTACAATATGCCTCCTATATATGATGATTATGGTGATGAGAATAATAATGATAGCTATTTTATTGAATTTGCTCCCACTACAATTAATACTAATGACTATGCTTATGTGAAGAGTAATAATTTTATGCATGAGACTCATGATAAGAATGCTTTATGTGATAGTTATATAGTTGAGTTTGTTCATGTTGCTACTGAAAGTTATTATGAGAGAGGGAAACATGGTTATATGCATCTTAATAATATTAAGTTTCCCCTCTTTATGTTGAGAATCTTGAAGTTGCGCTTGTGTTGCCTTTTTATGCTTATTGCATTATGCTTACATGACTTGTTTATTTACAAGATTCCTTTTCATAGGAAGTGGGTTAGGCTTAAAATTGTTTCATACTTGCTTTTTGATGCCCTCTTTGCTTAAAAATCTCATCCTTATGTGAGCATCATTAAAATTGCTGAGCCCATCTTAATGGCTATAAAGAAAGCACTTCTTGGGAGATAACCCATGTTTTTATTTTGCTACTGTTTTGTTGTGTCTTGGAAGTTCTTACTACTGTAGAAACCTCTCCTTATCTTTATTTTATTGCATTGTTGTGCCAAGTAAAGTCTTTGATAGTAAGGTTGATACTAGATTTGGATTACTGCGCGTGAAACATATTTCTTCTGTCGTCACGAATTTGAGTAGACCTCTCTGTAGGTAACTCAGAAAAATCTGCCAATTTTCGTGTGTGATCCTCAGATATGTAGGCAACGTTCATTCAATTCGAGCTTTTTCATCTGAGCAAGTTAAGTGCCTCTAAAAAATTCGTCTTTACGCACTGTTCTGTTTTGACAGATTCTGCCTTTTATTTCACATTGCCTCTTTTACTATGTTGAATGGATTTCTTTGTTCCATTAACTTTCAGTAGCTTTGAGAAATGTCCAGAAGTGTTAAGAATGATTGTGTCACCTCTGAATATGTGAATTTTTGATTATGCACTAACCCTCTAATGAGTTTGTTTTGAGTTTGGTGTGGAGGAAGTTTTCAAGGGTCAAGAGAGGAGGATGATACAATATGATCAAGAAGAGTGAAAAGTCTAAGCTTGGGGATGCCCCCGTGGTTCATCCCTGCATATTTCAAGAAGACTCAAGCATCTAAGCTTGGGGATGCCCAAGGCATCCCCTTCTTCATCGACAACTTATCAGGTCACCTCTAGTGAAACTATATTTTTATTCCGTCACATCTTATGTGCTTTACTTGGACGTCTGTATGTTTTTATTTTTGTTTGAATAAAATCGGATCCTAGCATTCTTTGTTTGGGAGAGAGACACGCTCCGCTCGTTCATATGAACACTGGTGTTCTTAGCTTTACTTGTAATGTTCATGGCGAAGGTTGAAACTGCTGCGTTCATTGTTATATGGTTGGAAACAGAAAATGCTTCATGTGGTAATTGGTATATTGTCTTGAATAATTTGATACTTGGCAATTGTTGTGCTCAAATAGATCATGTTTAAGCTCTTGCATTATGTACTTTGTACCTATTAATGAAGAACTACCATAGAGCTTGTTGAAATTTGGTTTGCATGATTGGTCTCTCTAAAGTCTAGATATTTTCTGGTGAAATGTTTGAACAACAAGGAGACAGTGTAGAGTCTTATAATGCTTGCAATATGTTCTTATGTAAGTTTTGTTGTACCGGTTCATACTTGTGTTTGCTTCAAACAACCTTGCTAGCCAAATCCTTGTACTGAGAGGGAATACTTCTCGTGCATCCAAATCCTTGAGCCAAAAACTATGCCATTTGTGTCCACCATACCTACCTACTATGTGGTATTTCTCTGCCATTCCAAAGTAAATTACTTGAGTGCTACCTTTAAAATTTCATTCTTTGTCTTTGCAATACATAGCTCATGGGAAAATAGCTTTAAAACTATTGTGGTATTGAATATGTTACTTATGTATCTTATTTCTTATAAGTTGCTTGTTGAGCGGTAACCATGTTTCTGGGGACGCCATCAACTATTACACCTTTGTTGAATATCATGTGAGTTGCTATGCATGTTTGTATTGTCTGAAGTAAGGGTGATTTATCATGATCAAATGGTTTGAGTATGCATATTGTTAGAAAAGAACATTGGGCCGCTAACTAAAGCCATGAATCATGGTGGAAGTTTCAGTTTGGACATTAATCCTCAATCTCTTATGAGAATATTACCTGTTTTTGAATGCTTATCATTAAAGAGGAGTCCATTATCTGTTTTCTGTTGTCCCAGTATGGATGTCCTTAGTTGAGATCTATCAAAAACGAGAAATCAAATGCGATCTATCTCCTTGGACCTATGTACAGGCGGCATAGAGGTACCCCTTTGTGACACTTGGTTGAAACATATGTTATGCAATGATAATCCATGTAAATCCAAGCTAATTAGGACAAGGTGCGAGCACTATTGGTATTCTATGCATGAGGCTTGCAACTTATAGGATGTCTTATGCATAACACATATGAATTATTACTACCGTTGACAAAATTGTTTCTATGTTTTCAAAATAAAAAGATCTAGCACAAAAATAGTAATCCATGCTTCCCTCTGCGAAGGGCCTTTCTTTTACTTTATGTTGAGTCAGTTTACCTACTTCTTTCTATCTTAGAAGCAAACACTTGTGTCAACTGTGTGCATTGATTCCTACATACTTGCTTATTTGCACTCATCATATTACTTTGTATTGACAATTATCCATGAGATATGCATGTTGAAAGTTGAAAGCAACTGCTGAAACTTAAATCTTCCTCTGTGTTGCTTCAATGCCTTTACTTTGAATTTATTGCTTTATGAGTTAACTCCTATGCAAGACTCTTTGATGCTTGTCTTGAAAGTACTATTCATGAAAAGTTTTGCTATATGTTATCTATTTGTTAGCAAATTATAGATCGTTGCCTTGAGTCACTTCATTCATCTCATATGCTTTACAATAGTATGTTCAAGATTATGTTAGTAGCATGTCACTACAAAAATTATTCTTTTTATCGTTTACCTACTCGAGGGCGAGTAGGAACTAAGCTTGGGGATGCTTGATACGTCTCCAACGTATCTATAATTTCTGATGTTCCATGCTAGTTTTATGACAATACCTACATGTTTTGCTCACACTTTATAATGATTTTATGCATTTTCCTGTTTTCTGCTGTTTTTGGTTCCAGAAAGGCTGTTCGGGCAATATTCTCGGAATTCGACGAAACAAAAGCCCAAGGCCTTATTTCCCCCGGAATGTTCCAGAACACCGAAGGAGAGCCGGAGGGGGGCCAAGGGGGACTCACACCATAGGGGGGCGCGGGTCCCACCCTGGCCGCGCCGCCATGTGGTGAGGGAGCCCTGTTGCCCCTCCGACTCCGCCTCTTCGCCTATAAAACCCCTCGTGACCTAAAAACCCGACACCAATTGACGAAACTCCAGAAAGACTCCAGGGACGCCGCCGCCATCGCGAAACTCCGTTTCGGGGGACAGAAGTCTCTGTTCCGGCACGCCGCCGGGATGGGGAATTCCCCCGGAGTGATCTCCATCGACACCACAGCCATCTTCATCACCGTTGCTGACTCCCATGATGAGGAGGGAGTAGTTCTCCCCCGAGGCTGAGGGCTCTACCGGTCATAGTTTTAAAAACCGGACCGGTCACCGAACCGGCGAGGCTCTCGGTTCACGGTTTACTGGTTCAACCACTGGTTCACTTGGTTCAATAGCTGGACCGGTAATTAAAAATATAATATTATTTCTAATTTTATAATAGAAAATTACCGTGTCAAGTAGGATAACTTTCATGTTGTCATCAGAAAAGTTGCATGGATTAGTTGGTTACAAGGTACAAGAGAAATGCGCGTACTTACTTTCACGACCAGGGCTCGAATCTCAGCGCCTGCACATTTCTTTTACCACTTCGCGAGCTTACATTTCTTCTGACCGGTTGGACCAGCATCTGGTTTTCTTTGGTTCGGGTGAAAACCGGTGGTTCGACCATTAATTTTCCGGTTCACTTCCTTGTGCGGTCCAGTGCGCCTAACAGACCAGTGCAGGCGCCGGTTCCGGTTTTTTCCGGTCGAACCGCCGGTCCGGTCCGGTTTTAAAACTATGCTACCGGTAGCTATGTGGTTCATCTCTCTCTCTCATGGTGTGATCTTTATGTGATCATGAGCTTTGTATCACTATTAATCTATGTGCTACTCTAGTGATGTTATTAAAGTAGTCTATTCCTCCTCCATGATGTAATGTTGACAGTGTGTGCATCATGTAGTACTTGGCGTAGGTTATGATTGTAATCTATTGTAGATTATGAAGTTAACTATTACTATGCACTCTAGAGGTTACTTTAATATGAACTCCGGAATTACTCTTCACGATGTGACGGTGACAGTGTGCGCATCATGTGTGATTCCTTTATGAAGTTGTGGAGCTTGTTTACTCCGGCTTGAGGGTGCTCTTGTATCCCTACACAATGAATGGTGTTTGTTATCCAACAAGAGAGTGTTTGAAAGTAGCACAAGAGAGCTTTGTTTTTGTTTGAATAAATTCGGATCCTACCATTCTTTGTGTGGGAGAGAGACACGCTCCGCTGTTGCATATGAACACATGTGTTCTTAGCTTTACTTTTAATGTTCATGCCGAAGGTTGAAACTGCTTCGTTCATTGTTATATGGTTGGAAACAGAAAATGCCTCATGTGGTAATTGGTATAATGTCTTGAATAATTTGATACTTGGCAATTGTTGTGCTCATATAGATCATGTTTAAGCTCTTTCATCATGTACTTTGTACCCATTAATGAAGAACTACATAGAGCTTGTTAAAATTTGGTTTGCATGATTGATCTCTAGAGTCTAGATATTTTCTGGTTAAGGTGTTTGAACAACAAGGAAGACGATGTAGAGTCTTATAATGCTTGCAATATGTTCTTATGTAAGCTTTGCTGTACCGTTTTATACTTGAGTTGCTTCAAACAACCTTGCTAGCCTAGGCTTGTACTGAGAGGAATTCTTCTCGTGCATCCAAATCCTTGAGCCAAAAACTATGCCATTTTTGTCCACCATACCTACCTACTACATGGTATTTCTCTGCCATTCCAAAGTAAATTACTTGAGTGCTACCTTTAAAATTCTATCCTTTGTCTTTGCAATATATAGCTCATGGGAAAATAGCCTTAAAAACTATTGTGGTAAAGAATATGTACTTATGTGTCTTATTTCTTATAAGTCGCTTTTTGAGCGGTAACCATGTTTCTGGGGACGCCACCAACTATTACACCTTTGTTGAATATCATGTGAGTTGCTATGCATGTTCGTCTTGTCTGAAGTAAGCGTGATTTATCATGATCAAATGGTTTGAGTATGCATATTGTTAGAGAAGAACATTGGGCCGCTAACTAAAGCCATGAATCATGGTGGAAGTTTCAGTTTGGACATCAATCATCAATCTCTTTTGAGAATATTATCTGTTGTTGAATGCTTATGCATTAAAGAGGAGTCCATTATCTGTTTTCTATGTTGTCCCGGTATGGATGTCTAAGTTGAGAATAATAAAAATCGAGAAATCCAATGCGAACTTTCTCCTTAGACCTTTGTACGAGCGGCATAGAGGTACCCCTTTGTGACACTTGGTTGAAACATATGTTATGCAATGATAATCCATGTAAATCCAAGCTAATTAGGACAAGGTGCGAGCACTATTGGTATTCTATGCATGAGGCTTGCAACTTATAAGATGTCTTATGCATAACACATATGATTTATTACTACCGTTGACAAAATTGTTTCTATGTTTTCAAAATGAAAAGCTCTAGCACAAAAATAGTAATCCATGCTTCCCTCTGCGAAATGCCTTTCTTATACTTTATGTTGAGTCAGTTTACCTATTCTTTCTATCTTAGAAGCAAACACTTGTGTGAACTGTGTGCATTGATTCTTACATGTTTACCTATTGCACTTGTTATATTACTTTGTGTTGACGATTATCCATGAGATATACATGTTGAAGTTGAAAGCAACTGCTGAAACTTATATCTTCCTTTGTGTTGCTTCAAAGCTTTCTAATAAGAGTTTATTGCTTTATGAGTTAACTCTTATGCAAGACTTATTAATGCTTGTCTTGAAAGTACTATTCATGAAAAGTCTTTGCTATATGATTCAGTTGTTTAGTCATTGTCTTTACCATTGCTTTGAATCACTTCATTCATCTCATATGCTTTACAATAGTATGATCAAGATTATGTTAGTAGCATGTCACTTAAGAAATTATTGTTGTTATCGTTTACCTACTCGAGGGCGAGTAGGAACTAAGCTTGGGGATGCTGATACGTCTCCAACGTATCTATAATTTCTTATGTTCCATGCTTGTTTTATGACAATACCTACATGTTTTGTTCACACTTTATATCGTTTTGATGCATTTTCCGGAACTAACCTATTAACAAGATGCCGAAGTGCCAGTTCCTATTTTCTGCTGTTTTTTGGTTTCAGAAATCTTACACAGGAAATATTCTCGGAATTGGACGAAATCAACGCCCAGCATCTTATTTTCCCCGGAAGGTTCCAGAGCACCGAAGAAGGGCCAGAGAGGAGCCAGGAGGGCCCCACACGCCAGGGCGGCGCGACCAAGGGGTGGGGCGCGCCCCCCTATGGTGTGGCCCCACCAGGGCCCCTCCGAGGCTGCCCTTCCGCCTACTTAAGGTCTCCGTCGCGAAAACCCTAGACGAATAAGCCACGATACGAGAAAAGTTCCAGAGCCGCCGCCATCGCGAAGCCAAGATTCGGGGGACAGAAGTCTCTATTCCGGCACGCCGCCGGGACGGGGAATTGCCCCCGGAAGGCATCTCCATCGACACCACCGCCATCTTCATCAACGCTGCTGTCTCCTATGATGAGGAGGGAGTAGTTCTCCCCGAGGCTGAGGGCTCTACCGTAGCTATGTGGTTCATCTCTCTCTTTGTGATCTAGTTGAATATCATCTATGTGCTACTCTAGTGATGTTATTAAAGTAGTCTATTCCTCCTCCATGATGTAATGTTGACAGTGTGTGCATCATGTAGTACTTGGCATAGGTTATGATTGTAATCTCTTGTAGATTATGGAGTTAACTATTACTATGATAGTATTGATGCGATCTATTCCCCCTTTCATAGCCTGACGGTGATAGTGTGCATGCTATGTTAGTACTCGGTATAATTGCAATGGTCTATTATGCACTCTAAGGTTACTTAAATATGAACACCGAATGTTGTGGAGCTTGTTAACTCCGGCTTGAGGGAGCTCTTGTAGCCCTACACAATGAATGTTGTTTGTCATCCAACAAGAGAGTGTAGAGAAAGTAGTATTTGTTTATTCAGTTATGTGATCAATGTTGAGAGTGTCCACTAGTGAAAGTATGATCCCTAGGCCTTATTTCCGAACATCGAATCTCCGTTTACTTACTGTTCTGCTACATGT
The DNA here is from genome assembly GCF_022539505.1 of Lolium rigidum. Lineage (NCBI taxonomy): Eukaryota > Viridiplantae > Streptophyta > Magnoliopsida > Poales > Poaceae > Lolium > Lolium rigidum. The sequence goes on along the minus strand of NC_061514.1, from coordinate 37,548,066 downwards.
TTACTTGCTGCCATATTTTATTCAGATTGTTATTACCGATCATATACATCCATATCACTTGCATTTTACTATCTCTTCGCCAAACTAGTGCACCTATACATCTGACAAGTGTATTGGGTGTGTTGGGGACACAAGAGACTTCTTGTATCGTAATTGCAGGGTTGCTTGAGAGGGATATCTTTGACCTCTACTTCCCTGAGTTCGATAAACCTTGGGTGATTCACTTAAGGGAAACTTGCTGCTGTTCTACAAACCTCTGCTCTTGGAGGCCCAACACTGTCTACAGGAATAGAAGCGTGCGTAGACATCATCCACTAGTGAAAGTATGATCCCTAGGCCTTGTTTCCAAATATCGAATCACCATTTATTTACTATTCTACTGCATGTTTACTTGCTGCCATATTTATTTCAAATTGTTATTACCACTCATATTCATTCATATCACTTGCATCTTACTATCTCTTCGCCGAACTAGTGCACCTATACATCTGACAAGTGTATTAGGTGTGTTGGGGACACAAGAGACTTCTTGTATCGTAATTGCAGGGTTGCTTGAGAGGGATATCTTTGAACTCTACCTCCCTGAGTTCGATAAACCTTGGGTGATTCACTTAAGGGAAACTTGTTGCTGTTCTACAAACCTCTTCTCTTGGAGGCCCAACACTGTCTACAGGAATAGAAGCGTGCGTAGACATCACCTACCTCTGCGTCGAGCAACGTCTCCCTCCCCTCTAGCTCCTAGACATGCTCAATGGCGCAGAAGCCCCGTCGCCCTCGTCCTCGCCGGAGACTGCCGCCAAGTACTGCGGCATGATTAGCACGCGTCCGAGCCATCTCTTCATGCTTTTTCTGCGCCAGCAGCACGCTGAGCCTCGCCATGCCGTCGCCCATCGATTGCCGTCCTCGCCTTGCCCCTTCGAGCACCGGAGACGCTGCGCCATGTCCAACCCTTCTCAGCACCTGCGGCACCCCCTCCATTCTATAAATAGAGCAGCTCCCGCACCCAATTCTTCACACACCTTGCTTCTCCTCCCATCTCTGCTTCTACTCGAACCAACAGCTAGTCCAATTATCGCCGGAGTCGCCGCAATTTGAAGCTCGGAGCCGCCAGTACCCGGAGGTTGCCGCCATCGATTGGAGCCTCCCCAAGCGCTGCTACCTGTACCAGTCGACTCAGCACCCTCGCCAACGTCGCCGCGCACCTCGCCGTCGACCGCGGGAACGCCGGTAGGCCCTCCGACCCCCTAGGTTCTCCGCCAGAGCCTCGGGTTCTCGCCGGAGAAGACGACGATCGTGCACCGCACGATCGCGTTATAATCCAACATCTCACCATCCTCGTACCGTTTCGAGCGTTCAAGAGACACTGACGGGTGGACCCCACATCGTCAGATGGCCTGATGGCGTGTATGCACACGTCCGTTGGGAACCCCAAGAGGAAGGTGTGATGCGTACAGCAGCAAGTTTTCCCTCAGAAAGAAACCAAGGTTTATCGAACCAGGAGGAGCCAAGAAGCACGTTGAAGGTTGATGGCAGCGGGATGTAGTGCGGCGCAACACCGGGGATTCCGGCGCCAACGTGGAACCCGCACAACACAACCAAAGTACTTTGCCCCAACGAAACAGTGAGGTTGTCAATCTCACCGGCTTGCTGTAACAAAGGATTAGATGTATAGTGTGGATGATGATTGTTTGCAGAAAACAGTAAAACAAGTATTGCAGTAGATTGTATTAGATGTAAAAGAATGGATCGGGGTCCACAGTTCACTAGAGGTGTCTCTCCCATAAGATAAATAGCATGTTGGGTGAAAAAATTACAGTCGGGCAATTGACAAATAGAGAGGGCATGACCATGCACATACATGATATGATGACTATTGTGAGATTTAATTGGGCATTACGACAAAGTACATAGACCGCTATCCGAGCATGCATCTATGCCTAAAAGTCCACCTTCGGGTTATCATCCGAACCCCTTCCGGTATTAAGTTGCAAACAACGGACAATTGCATTAAGTATGGTGCGTAATGTAATCAATAACTACATCCTCGGACATAGCATCAATGTTTTATCCCTAGTGGCAACGAGCACATCCACAACCTTAGAACTTTACGTCACTGTCCCGGATTTAATGGAGGCATGAACCCACTATCGAGCATAAATACTCCCTCTTGGAGTTAAGAGCAAAAACTTGGCCAGAGCCTCTACTAATAACGGAGAGCATGCAAGATCATAAACAACACATAGGTAATAGATTGATAATCAACATAACATAGTATTCTCTATCGATCGGATACCGACAAACACAACATATAGAATTACAGATAGATGATCTTGATCATGTTAGGCAGCTCACAAGATCCGACAATGAAGCACATGAGGAGAAGACGACCATCTAGCTACTTCTATGGACCCATAGTCCAGGGGTGAACTACTCACTCATCACTCCGGAGGCGACCATGGCGGTGAAGAGTCCTCCGGGAGATGATTCCCCTCTCCGGCGGGAGTGCCGGAGGCGATCTCCTGAATCCCCGAGATGGGATTGGCGGCAGCGTCTCCGGAAGGTTTTCCGTATCGTGGCTCTCGCATGTGGGGGTTTCGCGACGGAGGCTTTAAGTAGGCGGAAGGGCAAGTCAGGGGGCCACACGAGGGCCCCACACAACAGGCCGGCGCGGCCAAGGCCCAGGCCGCGCCGCCCTAGTGTGGCGCCACCTCGTGGCCCCACTTCGTCTCCTCTTCGGTCTTCTGGAAGCTTCGTGGCAAAATAGGCCCCTGGGCGTTGATTTCGTCCAATTCCGAGAATATTTCCTTACTAGGATTTCTGAAACCAAAAACAGCGAGAAACAAGAATCGGCTCTTCGGCATCTCGTTAATAGGTTAGTGCCGGAAAATGCATAAATACGACATAAAGTATGCATAAAACATGTAGATATCATCAATAATGTGGCATGGAACATAAGAAATTATCGATACGTCGGAGAAGTATCAGCATCCCCAAGCTTAGTTCCTGCTCGTCCCGAGCAGTAAACGATAACAAAGATAATTTCTGGAGTGACATGCCATCATAACCTTGATCATACTATTGTAAGCATATGTAATGAATGCAGCGATCAAAACAATGGTAATGACATGAGTAAACAACTGAATCATAAAGCAAAGACTTTTCATGAATAGTACTTGAAGACAAGCATCAATAAATCTTGCATAAGAGTTAACTCATAAAGCAATAAATCAAAGTAAAGGTATTGAAGCAACACAAAGGAAGATTAAGTTTCAGCGGTTGCTTTCAACTTATAACATGTATATCTCATGGATATTGTCAATGTAAAGTAATATAACAAGTGCAATATGCAAGTATGTAGGAATCAATGCACAGTTCACACAAGTGTTTGCTTCTTGAGGTAGAGAGAAATAGGTGAACTCGACTCAACATAAAAGTAAAAGAAAGGCCCTTCGCGAGAGGAAGCATTGATTGCTATATTTGTGCTAGAGCTTTGGTTTTGAAAACAAGAAACAATTTTGTCAACGGTAATAATAAAGCATATGTATCATGTAAATTATATCTTACAAGTTGCAAGCCTCATGCATAGTATACTAATAGTGCCCGCACCTTGTCCTAATTAGCTCGGATTACCGGGATTATCGCAATACACATGTTTTAACCAAGTGTCACAAAGGGGTACCTCTATGCCGCCTTGATACGTCTCCGACGTATCGATAATTTCTTATGTTCCATGCCACATTATTGATGATATCTACATGTTTTATGCACACTTTATGTCATATTTATGCATTTTCTGGAACTAACCTATTAACAAGATGCCGAAGTGCCGATTGCTTTGTTCTACGCTGTTTTTGGTTTCAGAAATCCTAGTAAGGAAATATTCTCGGAATTGGACGAAATCAACGCCCAGGGGCCTATTTTCACCGGAAGCATCCAGAACACCCGAGAGCCGCGCAGGGGGGCCACAGGGGCCCCAGATGATAGGGTGGTGCGGCCCACCCCCTGGCCGCGCGGCCCTATGGTGTCGTCGCCTCGTTGACCTTCTGACGCCGCCTCTTCGCCTATAAAAAGGTCCCAGACCTAAAACTTCGAGACGAAAAAGCCACGGTACGAGAAACCTTCCAGAGCCGCCGCCATCGCGAAGCCAAGATCTGGGGGACAGGAGTCTCTGTTCCGGCACGCCACCGCGACGGGGAAGTGCCCCCGGAAGGCTTCTCCATCGACACCACCGCCATCTCCATCAACGCCGCTGTCTCCCATGAGGAGGGAGTAGTTCTCCATCGAGGCTCGGGGCTGTACCGGTAGCTATGTGGTTAATCTCTCTCCTATGTACTTCAATACAATGATCTCATGAGCTGCTTTACATGATTGAGATCCATATGATGAGCTTTGTATCGCTACTAGTTGTGTGCTACTCATGTGATGTTATTAAAGTAGTCTATTCCTCCTCGCATGGTGTAAAGGTGACTAGTGTGTGCACCATGTGGTTCTTGTCGTAGGCTATGATCATGATCTCTTGTAGATTGTGGAGTTAATTATCATTATGATAGTATTGATGTGATCTATTCCTCCTTCATAGTGTAATGTGGACAAGTGTGTGCGCTATGTTAGTTCTTGGTTTATTTTGCAATGAT
>NC_061514.1:37513445-37543332 GCF_022539505.1 Lolium rigidum | reverse complement strand
TAGAGCTGCAGAGATTCCTGACCAAAACGTCTCGTCCATCTAATATTTACACCTCTCTCTAGTCTTTTCACCCACGGAGAGCGAATAGTCAACATGCATTACCGGATATTTTGGTTTTGGTTTTAAATGCTGCATTTCCCTGTGAAAGGAAAAATACGAGCCAATTGCTCTGAAGCGGGAAGAACGGGAGGCCAGCGCGGAAAACATGGTAAAACGAGATGGCCCAACTTAGAGCATGTAGAACAGACCCCTTAAAAGGGTCTATAATAACCGCCGAAATATGAGGTTGGGCTCTATCCGCCCGTCTAGCAGGCCCCGTAAAATGGCCCCCGCGTCGATTTTTCCCGGTTTCGATTATGGGGCGGGTCTTCGCCCCCTATTTGTGCGGGTGGGAGCGGGAATAGAGGGCCAAACCAGTATCCTCCCCTCCACTGCGCGCGAAGGGTTTCAGCGAAACCCCGCCCCATCTCCTCCGCCCCGCCCTTCCCGGCAACGACACGGCCGGATCCCGCTGCCATGGATCCTCCGCAAGGGCCGCCGACCGCCGGTGGTGCACCTCCTTCGACCGCGGTGGTTGATGTCCCCGTCGGAGGTCCGCCAAACATCGGCGACGTGTCGGCCATGATCTCCGCCACCATCCCGTCGAAGAGGAAGAGGTTTCTGAAGCAATTCTTCGAAGCCCCTGCGGCGGCCGCAGCTCCGTCGGCCGCAGCCCCGCCGGCTGCCAAGAAGGGGGGGCAGGATGAAGATGAAGGGGGCCGGGCCGAGGGGTGCCTGATAACGCGCGAAGCACACGTCCGTTGGGAACCCCAAGAGGAAGGTGTGATGCGTACAGCAGCAAGTTTCCCTCAGTAAGAAACCAATGTTTATCGAACCAGTAGGAGATGAAGGCCACGTGAAGGTTGTTGGTGAAGGAGTGTAGTGCGGCGCAACACCAGGAATTCCGGCGCCAACGTGGAACCTGCACAACACAATCAAAATACTTTGCCCCAACTTAACAGTGAGGTTGTCAATCTCACCGGCTTGTTGTAAACAAAGGATTAAACGTATGGTGTGGAGAATGATGTTTGCTTGCAAAGAACAACGGAGAACAGAGTTTGCAGTAGATTGTATTTCAGATGTAAAAGAATGGACCGGGGTCCACAGTTCACTACTGGTGTCTCTCCAATAAGATAAATAGCATGTTGGGTGAACAAATTACAGTTGGGCAATTGACAAATAGAGAGGGCATAACAATGCACATACATATCATGATGACTAATATGAGATTTACTTAGGACATTACGACAAATAACATAGACCGCTATCCAACATGCATCTATGCCTAAAAAGTCCACCTTCGGGTTAGCATCCGCACCCCTTCCAGTATTAAGTTGCAAACAACAGACAATTGCATTGTACTGTGCGTAATGTAATCAACACAAATATCCTTAGACAAAGCATTGATGTTTTATCCCTAGTGGCAACAGCACATCCATAACCTTAGAACTTTACATCACTTGTCCCGAGATTCAATGGAGGCATGAACCCACTATCGAGCATAAATACTCCCTCTTGGAGTTACAAGTATCAACTTGGCCGAGCCTCTACTAGCAACGGAGAACATGCAAGATCATAAACAACACATATATAATAGATCAATAATCAACTTGACATAGTATTCCATATTCATCGGATCCCAACAAACACAACATGTAGCATTACAAATAGACGATCTTGATCATGTTAGGCAGCTCACAAGATCTAAACATGATAGCACAAGAGGAGAAGACAACCATCTAGCTATCGCTATGGACCCATAGTCCAAGGATGAACTACTCACGCATCAATCCGGAGGCGGGCATGATGATGTAGAGTCCTCTGGTGATGATTCCCCTCTCCGGCAGGGTGCCGGAGGCGATCTCCTGAATCCCCCGAGATGGGATTGGCGGCGACGGCGTCTCTGGAACTTTCTCATAGCGTGGCTCTCGGTACTAGGGTTTTCGCGACGGGGAGAATAAATAGGCGAAGGGGCAGAGTCGGAGGAGTCCCGAGGGGCCCACCCCATAGGTGGGCGCCCCCCCCCTCCTGGCCGCGCCGCCTTGTGGTGTGGGGCCCCCTTGGCCCCTCTCCGTCTCTCCTTCGGCGTTCTGGAAGGCTCCGTGGAAAATAAGACCGTGGGCTTTTGTTTCGTCCAATTCCGAGAATATTTCCTGTGTAAGATTTCTGAAACCAAAAACAGCGAGAAAACGAGGAAGCGGCGCTTCGGCATCTTGTTAATAGGTTAGTGCCGGAAAATGCATCAAAATGATGTAAAGTGTATATAAAACATGTGAGTATTGTCATAAAACTAGCATGGAACATAAGAAATTATAGATACGTTTGAGACGTATCAAGCATCCCCAAGCTTAGTCCTACTCGCCCTCGAGTAGGTAACGATAACAAGGATAATTTCTGAAGTGACATGCTACTATCATAAGCTTGATCAATACTATTGTAAAGCATATGAGATGAATGAAGTGATTCAAAGCAATGGTAAAGATAATGAGTAAACAACTGAATCATATAGCAAAGACTTTTCATGAATAGTACTTTCAAGACAAGCATCAATAAGTCTTGCATAAGAGTTAACTCATAAAGCAATAGATTCTTAATAGAAGGTTTTGAAGCAACACAAAGGAAGATATAAGTTTCACCAGTTGCTTTCAACTTCAACATGTTTATCTCATGGATAATTGTCAACACAAAGTAATATGATGAATGCAAATAAGAAAGTATGTAAGAATCAATGCACACAGTTGACACAAGTATTTGCTTCTAAGATAGAAAGAAGTAGGTAAACTGATTCAACATAAAGTAAAAGAAAGGCCCTTCGCAGAGGGAAGCAGGGATTACTCTTGTGCTAGAGCTTTTTATTTTGGAAACATGGAAACAATTTTGTCAACGTGTCAACACCCGGATTTTTAAGTCCAGATGCCTATTATGCCATACATCGCAATCCCAGGAAGATTGTTTTTGCGAGACATAATAGTTAAGTAGCATAGAGTCATCATTTATTACAACACATACATGTCTTACAACAATGGATCACATGATCCAATATTATACAAATAGATTGTTCAACAACACAATAAGTAGCGGAAGCGAAGTATTAGTGGACTATCTATTCCACAGGCAACGCTTGACGTTAGAAGATGCTCCTAGTTATCGTAGACGTCCTGTTGTCCGTCATCTTGATACTGGGGCTCCTCTTCATAGTCTGGCATTTGAATAGCCAGGGACACAGCCGTGAGTACTTTAAAGTACTCGCAAACTAAGACTAATGTAATTACTTATCAATTTTTAATAAGGGTGCTAAGCTCTAGGTTTATTTGCATAAAGCCAAGTTTAGTTCATAAACATTTAGTAAAGAATCCTCATTTTAGCTAACTAACTCGAGTGGGAACATTAGTGTCATTCCCACCAAATCAATGGTAATTCAAGTCATGTCACCTTTCAATTCACCCATCCTTTTTAAGACAAAAGTTCTGACAAGGAACATTATGGCCTTTCCAATCGTCCGTAACCGTGGACACGGCTATTCGAATAGGTTTAACACTCTGCAGAGGTTTGATACGTCTCCGACGTATCGATAATTTCTTATGTTCCATGCCACATTATTGATGATATCTACATGTTTTATGCACACTTTATGTCATATTCGTGCATTTTCTGGAACTAACCTATTAACAAGATGCCGAAGAGCTAGTTGCTTGTTTCTAGCTGTTTTTGGTTTCGAAATCCTAGTAACGAAATATTCTCGGAATTGGACGAAATCAACGCCCGGGGTCCTATTTTGCCACGAAGCTTCCGGAAGACCGAAGGAGAGTCGAAGTGGGGCCACGAGGTGGCGACACACCAGGGCGGCGCGGCCCGAGGCCCGGCCGCGCCGACCTATGGTGTGGGCCCCTCGTGCCGCCTCTTTACCTGCCCTTCCGCCTACAAATAGCCTCCGTCGCGAAACCCCGGTGCAGAGAGCCACGATACGGAAAACCTTGCGAGACGCCGCCGCCAATCCCATCTCGGGGGATTCGGAGATCTCCTCCGGCACCCTGCCGGGAGGGGATTCATCTCCCGGAGGACTCTTCACCGCCATGGTCGCCTCCGGAGTGATGAGTGAGTAGTTCACCCCTGGACTATGGGTCCATAACAGTAGCTAGATGGTTGTCTTCTCCTCATTGTGCTTCATTGTTGGATCTTGTGAGCTGCCTAACATGATCAAGATCATCTATCTGTAATAGTATATGTTGTGTTTGTCGGGATCCGATGGATAGAGAATACTATGTCATGTTAATTATCAAGTTATTACCTATGTGTTGTTTATGATCTTGCATGCTCTCCGTTATTAGTAGAGGCTGCGGCCAAGTTTTCGCTCTTAACTCCAAGAGGGAGTATTTATGCTCGATAGTGGGTTCATGTCTCCGTGAATGCGGGGAGTGACGAAACCCCTAAGATAATGGATGTCTTGTTGCCACTAGGGATAAAACATTGATGCTATGTCTAAGGATGTAGTTATTGATTACATTATGCACCATACTTAATGCAATTGTCCGTTGTTTTGCAACTTAATATCGGAAGGGTTCGGATGATAACTCGAAGGTGGACTTTTTAGGCATAGATGCATGCTTGGATGGCGGTCTATGTACTTTGTCGTAATGCCCAATTAAATCTCACTATATTTATCATGTCATGTATGTGCATTGTTATGCCCTCTCTATTTGTCAATTGCCCGACTGTAATTTGTTCACCCAACATGCTTTTATCTTATGGGAGAGACACCTCTAGTGAACTGTGGACCCCGGTCCATTCTTTTATACTCGAAATACAAATCTACTTGCAATACTTGTTTTACTTGTTTTCTTGCAAACAATCATCTTCCACACAATACGGTTAATCCTTTGTTACGGCAAGCCGGTGAGATTGACAACCTCACTGTTTCATTGGGGCAAAGTACTTTGGTTGTGTTGTGCGGGTTCCACGTTGGCGCCGGAATCTCCGGTGTTGCGCCACACTACATCCCGCCGCCATCAACCTTCAACGTGCTTCTTGACTCCTACTGGTTCGATTAAACCTTGGTTTCTTACTGAGGGAAACTTGCCGCTGTGCGCATCACACCTTCCTCTTGGGGTTCCCAACGGACGTGTCAACTACACGCATCAAGGTTGTACTCTTGTGCCACAACTTTTGATTACATCCGTCGAGGATAACCCCGAATCATCGTAACTCAGTACGCGGATCATCAACCTTAACCTTTCACTTATATACCCTAGTATAGGCACCTCTCCCCATGAGCTTGGCCTCCCGGTGAAAACCAACTGTCAACCCGGGAACTGCACAGGGCTTGGGTCGTACATTCACATCATTTCACTTTTAACGGAGGCAGCCTCAGCATAATGATGCGTGCAGTCGACACGTCTGTTGGGAACCCCAAGAGGAAGGTGTGATGCATACAGTAGCAAGTTTTCCCTCAGAAAGAAACCAAGGTTTATCGAACCAGTAGGAGCCAAGAAGCACGTTGAAGGTTGATGGCGGAGGAGTGTAGTGCGGCGCAACACCGGGGATTCCGGCGCCAACGTGGAACCCGCACAACACAATCACGGAACTTTGCCCCAACGTAACGGTGAGGTTCTCAATCTCACCGGCTTGCTCGTAAACAAAGGATTAGATGTATAGTGTGTATGATGATGGTTGTTTGCGAAGAACGAGTAAAGAACAATTGCGATGAGATTGTATTTCGGATGTAAAGAATAGGACCGGGCCACAGATCACTAGTGGTGTCTCTCCCATAAGATAGCAGATGTTGGGTGAACAAATTACGGTTGGGCAATTGACAAATAAAGAAGGCATAACAATGCACATACATATATCATGATGAGTACTATGAGATTTAATCGGGGCATTACGACAAAGTACATAGACCGCTATCCGACATGCATCTATGCCTAAAAAGTCCACCTTTAGGTTATCATCCGAACCCCTCCGATATTAAGTTGTAAACAACAGACAATTGCATTAAGTATGGTGCGTAATGTAATCAACACAAATATCCTTAGACAAAGCATCGATGTTTTATCTCTAGTGGCAACGAGCACATCCACAACCTTAGAACTTTCTCACATCGTCCCAGATTTAATGGAGGCATGAACCCACTATCGAGCATAAATACCCCCTCTTGGAGTCACAAGTATCAACTTGGCCGAGCCTCTACTAGCAACGGAGAGCATGCAAGAACATAAATAACATATATGATAGATTGATAATCAACTTGACATAGTATTCAATATTCATCAGATCCCAACAAACACAACATGAAGGATTACAAATAGATGATCTTGATCATGATAGGCAGCTCACAAGATCTAACATGATAGCACAATGAGGAGAAGACAACCATCTAGCTACCGCTATGGACCCATAGTCCAGGGGTGAACTACTCACACATCGATCCGGAGGCGATCATGGCGATGAAGAGACCTCCGGGAGATGATTCCCTCTCCGGCAGGGTGCCGGAGGCGATCTCCTGAATCCCCCGAGATGGGATTGGCGGCGGCGGCGTCTCTGGAAGGTTTTCCGTATCGTGGCTCTCGGTACTGGGGGTTTCGCGACAGAGGCTTTAAGTAGGCGGAAGGGCAGAGTCGGGAGGGTCAGAGGGCCCCACACAACAGGCTGGCGCGGCTAGGGCTTGGGCTGCGCCGCCTTGTTGTGTCGCCATCTCGTGGCCCCACTTCGTTTCCTCTCCGGTCTTCTGGAAGCTTCGTGCAAAAATAGGACCCTGGGTGTTGATTTCGTCCAATTCCGAGAATATTTCCTTACTAGGATTTCTGAAACCAAAAACAGCGAGAACAACGAATCGGCTCTTCGGCATCTCGTCAATAGGTTAGTGCCGGAAAATGCATAAATATGACATATAATGTGTATAAAACATGTGAGTATCATCATAAAAGTAGCATGGAACATAAGAAATTATAGATACGTTTGGGACGTATCAAGCATCCCCAAGCTTAGTTCCTACTCGCCCTCGAGTAGGTAAACGATAACAAAGATAATTTCTGAAGTGACATGCTATCATAATCTTGATCATACTATTGTAAAGCATATGAGATGAATGCAGCGATTCGAAGCAATGATGAAGATAATGAGTAAACTAATGAATCATATAGCAAAGACTTTTCATGAATAGTACTCTCAAGACAAGCATCAATAAGACTTGCATAAGAGTTACTCATAAAGCAATAAATTCGAAGTAAAGGTATTGAAGAACCACAAAGGAAGATATAAGTTTCAGCGGTTGCTTTCAACTTCAACATATATATCTCATGGATAATTGTCAACACAAAGTAATATAACAAGTGCAATAGGTAAACATGTAAGAATCAATGCACACAGTTGATACAAATGTTTGCTTCAGGATAGAAAGAATAGGTAAACCGACTCAACAATAAAGTAGAAGATAGGCCATTCGCAGAGGGAAGCATTGATTACTATATTTGTGCTAGAGCTTTTCATTTTGAAAACAAGAAACAATTTTGTCAACGGTAGTAATAAAGCATATGTGTTATGTATAATACATCTTATAAGTCGCAAGCCTCATGCATAGTATACTAATAGTGCTCACACCTTGTCCTAATTAGCTTGGATTAACACGGATTATCATTGCATAGCATATGTTTCAACCAAGTGTCACAAAGGGGTACCTCTATGCCGCATGTACAAAGGTCTAAGGAGAAAGCTCGCATTGGATTTCTCGCTTTTGATTATTCTCAACTTAGACATCCATACCGGGACAACATAGACAACAAATAATGGACTCCTCTTTAATGCATAAGCATTCAACAACAATTAATATTCTCATAAGAGATTGAGGATTGATTGTCCAAAGCTGAAACTTCCACCATGAATCATGGCTTTAGTTAGCGGCCCAATGTTCTTCTCTAACGAGTATGCATACTCAAACCATTTGATCATGAAAATCGCTCTTACTTCGGACAAGACGAACATGCATAGCAACTCACATGATATTCAACAAAGGTAAAGTTGATGGCGTCCCCAGAAACATGGTTACCGCTCAACAAGCAACTTATTAAGAAATAAGACACATAAGTACATATTCTTCACCACAATAGTTTTTAAGCTATTTGTCCCATGAGCTATATATTGTAAAGACAAAGAATAGAAATTTAAAGGTAGCACTCAAGTAATTTACTTTGCAATGGCGGAGAAATACCATGTAGTAGGTAGGTATGGTGGACACAAATGGCATGGTTATTGGCTCAAGGATTTGGATGCACGAGAAGAATTCCTTTCAATACAAGGCTAGGCTAGCAAGGTTGTTTGAAGCAAACTCAAGTATAAAAGGTGCAGCAAAGCTCACATATGAACATATTGTAGGTATTATAAGACTTTATATTGTCTCCTCGTTGTTCAAACACCTTAACCAGAAAATATCTAGACTCTAGAGATCAATCATGCAAACCAAATTTTAACAAGCTCTATGTAGTTATTCATTAATGGGTACAAGGTACATGATGCAAGAGCTTAAACAAAATCTATATGAGCACAACAATTGCCAAGTATCACATTATTCAAGACATTAAACCATTTACCACATGCGGCATTTTCCGTTTCCAACCATATAACAATGAATCAAATAGTCCAACTTTCGCAATGAACATTAAAGATGAAGCTAAGAACACATGTGTTCATACGAAACAGCGGAGCGTGTCTCTCTCCCAAACAAAGAATGCTAGGATCCGATTTATTCAAACAAAAACAAACAGACGCTCCAAGTAAAGCACATAAGATGTGACGGAATAAAAATATAGTTTCACTAGAGGAACCTGATAAGTTGTCGATGAAGAAAGGATGCCTTGGGCATCCCCAAGCTTAGACGCTTGAGTCTTCTTAAAATATGCAGGGATGAACCACGGGGGCATCCCCAAGCTTTGACTTTTCACTCTTCTTGATCATATTGTATCATCCTCCTCTTTTGACCCTTGAAAACTTCCTCCACACCAAACTCGAAACAAACTCATTAGAGGGTCAGTGCATAATTCATATATTCAGAGGTGACATAATCATTCTTAACACTTCTGGACATTGCACAAAGCTACTGAAAGTTAATGGAACAAAGAAATCCATCAAACATAGCAAAACAGGCAATGCGAAATAAAAGGCAGAATCTGTCAAAACAGAACAGTTCGTAAAGACGAATTTTAAAGTGGCACCAGACTTGCTCAGATGAAAATGCCCAAATTGAATGAAAGTTGCGTACATATCTTAGGAACACGCACGTAAATTGGCAGATTTTTTTAATTTTTCTACAGGGACTACTGCTCAAATTCGTGACAGCAAGAAATCTGTTCCTACGCAGCAATCCAAATCTAGTATTGGCTTTACTATCAAAGACTTTACTTGGCACAATAATGCAATAAAATAAAGATAAGAAGAGGTTGCTACAGTAGTAACAACTTCCAAGACTCAAATATAAAATAAAGTGCAGAAGTAAAATAATGGGTTGTGTGAATCAAGTATTATCAAGAGATGAAGCATCAACATAGGTGTTGGGAGTTTTCTCAACTATGCATTTTATCTTATCTATGTGAGTTTCAGAGGCTCCCTTTTCATTATTCTTAGGTTTGCTATCCTCGTCAAACAAATTTTCAGGAACAAGCCAACCATAGTTATTTTCTAGAGCGTCATTCATTCCTAGGAGCTTACAAGGTATTGTTGTCTTAATCTCCCCACCATCATTAATATTATTAGTGTACCTTACTCTCTCCATATCCATCTTTTCAAGGATACTAGCAAAGTTGGTATAAGAGCCAAGCATCTTATATTTAATAAAGACCTTTCTAGCCTCTCTTGCTACACCACCAAATTCTTTAAGAAGGGTTTCTAAAACAAAATCTTTCTTTTCCCCTTCCTCCATATCACCGAGTGTGAGAAACATGTGTTGGATTATAGGATTGAGATTAACAAATTTAGTTTCCAACATGCGAACTAAAGAAGCAGCAGCAATTTCATAAGTAGGAGCAAGTTCTACCAAGTGTATATCTTCAAAATCTTCAGCGGTACTAACATGAGTGAAAAATTATTCTATATTTAGGGATTTCTATTTTCGTGCCCCTGCTTCGTTAGTTGTACTCAGTTTTCCCCAGCTCGTTAGTTTTTCCTCAGTTTTCCCCTCCCTCTAGTTTGAAACCCCTCGAAGACGCGGGTTGCCGTCGGGTCGAGGCCTTACCGTTACCGTGAGGTTAGTTCCTCGCCGACCGTCTCGTGCCGACGGGTGGATCCATCTACCGCCGACGCGTGGGCCGTTTTATTTCCTCGATTGTATACGCGGTGCTGCCAATGACAAATGGGGCCGCTCTATGGGGCTGCCGCAGCCAATGACCGGTGGGTCGTCTATTTATTTATAGAAAATTATATATTGCCGCTCTGTGGGGCCTCCGCAGCCAATGACCGCCGTGGTCGTCTATTTTATTTAGAGAATATAATATAGAGCCGCTCCGTAGGGGCCGCCTCAGCCCATGGCACGTGACTATTTTCGCAGCTTAATCTAAAGTGACTCTTATGCTAAACATTGTGCATCCCGACGTTGACCTAGCAGGTGGCGGCGAGCATAGCCGTTCTGACCATGCCGATATCGGCATCGGCATCGTTTGGAGGATGTGGTGCTCGAATAATAGTGGAAATGCGATGTTATTTTTTACATGCATAATATATAGAAAATAGCTAGATCTCTAAATCGATGCATATGAAGCTACATATATATTCTTGGTCATAATCCCCTTAATTATCTAAAGGGGATGGATGCATGGCTTCACGTCGTCGTCGCTTTCATCGTCGGTATCTTCGTCGTCCGAGTAGTAGTACCTCCCGCACATTGTTCCGTCGAACACCTTCACCGTGAGCACATCATCGCCTTCATATTTGAAGTGTACGAACCAGCCGAAATCCACACCGTGCGCGATGGCGAATTTCTCCCAGCCCTTGTCGAGGTACATCCGGCCTTGTCCGTCAAATAGGACCTCCACGGTCCGAGAGACGAGGACCGCGGTCAGCTGCTCGCGAGATACACCTTAGGCTGGCTCCTTGCCGTCAAGATAGTCCGCAAATTTTTTTGGGAGTTCCTGCAAAGAGATCGAGCGCCGATCGTTTGAAATTAGGGGACCCTTGAAATTAAAGGTTTTTAGAACATGCCCATAATTAATCACATGCATCATATATGTGGGAACGCGTACGTACCTTCTTGACCAAAGGGTCTTCATAGACGACGATGAAGAACTCCTCTATGATCAATGGCGGTGTTGACGGTGGTGGTGGCAATGATGATGATCCACTTCCCCTTCCCCTTCCCCTTCCCCTTCCCCTTCCGGTCCGCGTCCGAGACGTGGAAGCCATGGCAATGGATAAAGTGTATGTGAACGAAGAAGAGAGAGGCAGAACCTATTGACACAAGGGATGGCCGTGTGGGTGTTTATAAGGGAGAGATGACCGTTGTAGGGGTTTACACAATAAAATAAGGAGGAGATGACCGTTGTGGGGGTTTATACACAATAAATTAAGGAGGAGACGACCGTTGTGGGGGTATAGTTTATCATTTTACCGTGAAAAGTAATGCCTAAAAGGAAAGTAATGGCTACAAGAAATCGGTGATGGTTTATCGTTTTTGCGTGAAAAGTAATGGGTACAAGAAATGGGTGATGGTGTATCATTTTTTGCGTGAAAAGTAATGGCTACAACAAAATCGGTGATGGTTTATCATTTTTTGCGTGGAAAGTAATGGCTACAAGAAATGGGTGATGGTGTATCATTTTTTGCGTGAAAAGTAATGGCTACAACAAAATCGGTGATGGTTTATCATTTTTTGCGTGGAAAGTAATGGCTACAAGAAATGGGTGATGGTGTATCATTTTTTGCGTGAAAAGTAATGGCTACAACAAAATCGGTGATGATTTATCGTTGTTTGCGTGAAAAGTAATGGGTACACGAAATGGGTGATGGTGTATCATTTTTGTGCGTGAAAAGTAATGGCTACAACAAATCGGTGATGGTTTATCGTTTTTTGCGTGAAAAGTAATGGCTACAAGAAATGGGTGATGGTGTATCATTTTTTGCGTGAAAAGTAATGGCTACAACAAATCGGTGATGATTTATCGTTTTTTGCGTGAAAAGTAATGGGTACAAGAAATGGGTGATGGTGTATCATTTTTTTGCGTGAAAAGTAATGGCTACAACAAATCGGTGATGGTTTATCATTTTTTGCGTGAAAAGTAATGCCTAAAAAGAGTTTATAATTTAGCTCGTGAAAAATAATGCGAGAAAACCAAACTTTGCGTGAAGCTAACCGACGACAGAGAGAGAGAGAGGGTGGTGGCCCCGACCGAGAGAGAGAGATAGGGGTTATCCTGCCCGTTAGATCATACGATCAACGGTCGTCGGGCACGATCCGCGTGACATGGGCTAGACCAATCGGGGCAATGTTTGGCGTCCGTGAGAGTTTGTGAAGGGAGAGGGCAAAGCCGAGTAGTATCAAGAAACCAAGGGCAAGTGAGTAGTAAACAGACTAAGGGATTCAAATATGAGATTTAAAAAATGGAAAATGTGTGTTTTGTACAATGAAACCCATCTTGGCCTACATCAAACTATTTGCAATACAAATCTACATGAGTGTGAAAATTATGGTCTCATTCAGACAAAGTATGTTTTGGGGAAAGCTGTTTTGGGTAGGGCTTATTATGGAAAACCATGCACCTTCATAGCTACTAGGTGATTTGAGAAGTGGCAATTTGTGGTGAAACTTGATTTATCTAGGATTTATCTATGATTTGAGAAGTGGAAATTTGTGGTAAAGACTCCATGAGTAAGTGCCACTCTTTTTCGGAATTTTTTGCACATTAAATAACTCATTTAACTAGTTAATCCCATTTGTTGACTCTCCGTTGACCAGCCACTTGAGGGTAAAACTGAGTATATTGCACTAGCCGATATTAGCACTCAAGGTGAAAACCGAGCATACAAAAAATGCTAGTATATGACTCGAGGGTATACCTGAGTATATCTAAATTTCCAGGGTTAGACTCGAGGACGCGTGTTGCGGTGCAGAAGTGGAAGACGTGCCATTGTTGACGCGTGTCGCGGTGCAGACGTGGAAGACGTGCCATTGTTGACGCGGGTCGCATTTAGGACGCGTAAGCCCCTCTCTCCCTCCCTCTGCACACAGTACGTCTCATTATCGCTCACGCACGAAACCACCCCTCTCACGTCCCATCAACTTCTCCAAAAAACCCCAACCGCCGTACGAGCCCTCCCCTGCCGGCGATGGAGAAGAAGAATGCGCCGGCGGCCATCGCCCCGAGCCCGTCGCCTCCGAGCCCGTCGCCTCCGAGCCCGTCGCCGCCGAGCGCGTCGCCGCCGAGCCCGTCGCCTCCGAGGGCGGCGCATCCGAGGGCGGCGCATCCAAGCGCGGCGCCTCCGTGAGCCGGGCCGGTCTCACGGCTGACGGACCACTTCACAAGATCGGCGAATGCTTATTGGCGAAAGAGGAGTACGTTGACAGCTACTCTGCTATGAGGCAAGTCTGTAGAAATTGGCACTCAGGTTTACCTGATCCCGACGTGCACCTGCACGAATGGATCATGCTACACCACGCCCTTCCACGCGCCGCTGAGTTCACCTTCCTCCATCTCGGCACATCCCGCTACGTCACCATAGATCTATCTGCAGTTCGTGCAAGGTTCAAATTCCTCGGCTTTTCCCGTGGCGTCACCATAGATCTTATTTTCAATCTTAGTGCTGAATGTTATCTTTTCAATATATTTTAGATTCTACTTCGTCGGCTTTTCCCGTGGCGTCATCGTGCTTGCCCGGAAGAACCCGCCGCACAAGATAAGGCTGCTGAACCCACTCACAAAGAAATCGAACACTATGTTTGAGGCGCGAGATGCCATCTGTTTTTCTGAAATCGGTCGCTGTTATCAAATCCCCGACTATGGTCTTCGTTGCCGCACATTACCCGCCGGAAATTGGTTGGGTCGATGAGAGCACTCCAACTAAGGATATAAATGAAGATGGGGATTGGGGAGAAGGAAGATTTTCGATCAAGAACCATTGTTTGCGTTGCATTACCCCGTTCAATGGTGAACTGTATGCGATAGCTGCGGACAATTTTGAGATCGAAAGAATAGTGTGCACCAATGTACGGTTGCAGCAGCGCGCGAGCACCTTGTCAAGATGGAGACACTAATTTCATTTCCAGAACTTGGACGTCGAAGTTCTACCTTGTGAAGTCGGATGGTGATCTGCTGCTTGTGTTGTTGGTCAGCGAGGCTTTGGCGGGCAAACCATTGGTGTACCGTGTGGACACTCAGAGCCGCTCTCTCCATCCGGTCAGTAACATTGGCAGTAATGCCTTCTTCGTGAATTATATCCGGTGTATCTCCGTCGACACCAGAGTGTACCCGACACTTCAACCTGGCAGCATCTACTACACGGATTTGGGTTATATCAGAGAGTACTCTCATGATACAAATGCCTGGGATGAGTGGCCACTACGTGTGGATAGAATAGGACTCTACGGTTTGAGAAATGAACACAGGCCATACCGTTTGGAGGATGTATTGGCCTCACACTGCAGATGGAAGGAGTTCAATGAATATTTCCTTGGGGAAATGCACGAATGGAGCGACGAAGAAATATATGGGGAGGAATGAAGAACAAATTCATTCATCCTAATCTTCTTGTTGTCTATACATTGCGTGCGTGATCTTGTATATTTTTCAGCTTAGTTTGTCGTGAACATTAACAACGTTATTGCTGCTTTTTGGCTGCTTGTATGCGGTTTATGTATTATACTTAGTTTTGTGATTATGCTGTTGTGAATTTATCATATACTAGCTTCTAGATTTGCTACTAGATTTGCTGCCATATTGGGCAAAAAATGAGGGCCAAAAGGCATAAATAACCCCAGAGATTTGCTACTAGATTTGCTGCCATATTGAAGAAAGACAGAAATAGAAGCTTCTCTAGATTTGATACTAATTTGGTGAAAAAGACAGAGAGAGAAAGAGGGGAAAAGGTGCTCTTAAAAATGCCAATTTGGGCCGAGAGAGACAAAACCCAGCTCCCGCTCACGTGCAACCAAACGCTTCTCGTCCCGTCCCACGCGGTCCCTTTCTACCAGCCCCACGCGATGCGGCCCCACACGACCCGGCCCCACACGACGCGGCCCCACGGACGACGCGGCGCAACACGTCGGCACGTAACGTCCAAATAAACGGATTCCTTCCGTCTGAGCTCCTTCTGCGGGTTTCAGACATAGGCTTGGGGAAAACTGAGGAAAAACTAAGGGGCTGGGGAAAACTGAGTACAACTAACGACCCGAGGGCACGAAAATAGAAATCCCTTAATATTATTAGTGTACCTTACTCTCTCCATATCCATCTTTTCAAGGATACTAGCAAAGTTGGTATAAGAGCCAAGCATCTTATATTTAATAAAGACCTTTCTAGCCTCTCTTGCTACACCACCAAATTCTTTAAGAAGGGTTTCTAAAACAAAATCTTTCTTTTCCCCTTCCTCCATATCACCGAGTGTGAGAAACATGTGTTGGATTATAGGATTGAGATTAACAAATTTAGTTTCCAACATGCGAACTAAAGAAGCAGCAGCAATTTCATAAGTAGGAGCAAGTTCTACCAAGTGTCTATCTTCAAAATCTTCAGCGGTACTAACATGAGTGAAAAATTATTCTATATTATCTCTCCCAATTATAGATCCTCGTCCTACCGGTATGTCTTTCAGAGTGAACTTAGGAGGAAACATGATGAAATAAACTAAAGATAAATAAAGTAAATGCAAGTAACTAATTTTTTTGTGTTTTAAATATGGAGAACAAGACAGTAAATAAAGTAAAACTAGCAACTATTTTTTTTTGTGTTTTCGATATAAGAAGCAAACAAAGCAGTAAATAAAATAAAGCAAGACAAAAACAAAGTAAAGAGATTGGATGTGGAAACTCCCCTTGCAGCGTGTCTTGATCTCCCCGGCAACGGCGCCAGAAAAAGAGCTTGATGCGTGCAGTCGACACGTCCGTTGGGAACCCCAAGAGGAAGGTGTGATGCGTACAGTAGCAAGTTTTCCCTCAGAAAGAAACCAAGGTTTATCGAACCAGTAGGAGCCAAGAAGCATGTTGAAGGTTGATGGCGGAGGAGTGTAGTGCGACGCAACACCAGGGATTCCGGCGCCAACGTGGAACATGCACAACTCAATCACAGAACTTTGCCCCAACGTAAGGTTGTCAATCTCACCGGCTTGTTGTAAACAAAGGATTAGATGTATAGTGTGTATGATGATGGTTGTTTGCGAAGAACAGTAAAGAACAATTGCAGTAGATTGTATTTCAGATGTAAAGAATAGGACCGGGGTCCACAGATCACTAGTGGTGTCTCTCCCATAAGATAGCGAGATGTTGGGTGAACAAATTACGGTTGGGCAATTGAAAAATAAAGAAGGCATAACAATGCACATACATATATCATGATGATTACTATGAGATTTAATCAGGGCATTACGACAAAGTACATAGACCGCTATCCAGCATGCATCTATAACTAAAAAGTTCACCTTCAGGTTATCATCCGAACCCCCTCCAGTATTAAGTTATAAACAACAGACAATTGAATTAAGTATGGTGCGTAATGTAATCAACACAAATATCCTTAGACAAAGCATCGATGTTTTATCCCTAGTGGCAACAGCACATCCACAACCTTAGAACTTTCGTCACTCGTCCCGATTTAATGGAGGCATGAACCCAATATCGAGCATAAATACCCCCTCTTGGAGTCACAAGTATCAACTTGGCCGAGCCTCTACTAGCAACGGAGAGCATGCAAGAACATAAATAACATATATGATAGATTGATAATCAACTTGACATAGTATTCAATATTCATCGGATCCCAACAAACACAACATGAAGGATTACAAATAGATGATCTTGATCATGATAGGCAGCTCACAAGATCTAACATGATAGCACAATGAGGAGAAGACAACCATCTAGCTACTGCTATGGACCCATAGTCCAGGGGTGAACTACTCACACATCGATCCGGAGACGATCATGGCGATGAAGAGACCTCCGGGAGATGATTCCCCTCTCCGGCAGGGTGCCGGAGGCGATCTCCCGAATCCCCCGAGATGGGATTGGCGGCGGCGGCGTCTCTGGAAGTTTTTCCGTATCGTGGCTCTCGGTACTGGGGGTTTCGCGATGGAGGCTTTAAGTAGGCGGAAGGGCAGAGTCGGGAGGGTCACGAGGGCCCCACACAACAGGCCGGCGCGGCCAGGGCTTGGGCCGCGCCGCCTTGTTGTGTCGCCACCTCGTGGCCCCACTTCGTTTCCTCTCCGGTCTTCTGGAAGCTTCGTGCAAAAATAGGACCCTGGGCGTTGATTTCGTCCAATTCCGAGAATATTTCCTTACTAGGATTTCGAAACCAAAAACAGCGAGAAAACAACGAATGGCTCTTCGGCATCTCGTCAATAGGTTAGTGCCGAAAAATGCATAAATATGACATACAATGTGTATAAAACATGTGAGTATCATCATAAAAGTAGCGTGGAACATAATAAATTATAGATACGTTTGGGACGTATCACATAACCCCTATGATACTTGTTAGAAGGAACCCATACTAAGACACACAAACTTCCAGTTAAGCCCTACCCATAATCGGGTATTGTGGGGGTACTTGTATAATTGGAAAGGTATCGCATTCAAATCCAGTCATCAGTTTTCATCAAAATTCACCAAGTCATTCATGTCACCTTCACCTTCAACACCTTTCAAAGTCATTTCACAAGTTCCCATCTAGAGTAGTCAATTTTATTTAGTTAGCAATAGCATCTATTCATGAGGGGTGCTATCTAGCTTTGATTTGCTTTAGGCTAACTTGGGTGCTCTTATTCTACTCTAGACCAAGTGAAGCATGAATCAAAAATAAGCTTTGAAATACAATAAGCAAAATAATTGCAAGGTAAAAACATGGGATAGGTTGATTCGACATAAAGTAAAGAGTCATGGTGCCTTGCTCTTGTAGAGCTTGCACTTAGGACTTTGCAAGAGTGTTAGCTTGCCTTGAGCAGGGTAGTGGTCAAAGTTTTCCTCCTCCTCCTGGGAGTAGCCTTCCTCCTCTTGATACTCCTCGTTACTAGCGTCTATACACGAATACGAGGTATACAATCACCAAACCAAACTTACACGCTAGACTAAACACATGAAAGGTTCACACAAGTTTATTCTAGCATCACATCAATCAAGCATGGTGATTTACTTGGTTTTCTTATTTAAGAGAAAAATAATTTCCTCTCATTACAAATATTGATTTGGTTTGAGAATTAATTCTTTGGAGAAAATAATTTCCTCTCATTAAATCCTATTAAGATTTAATCTCCTCAAATAATAATAAGGTATGAAATATAGGTTGACCAAGGTCAACATTTCATATCTATTAGGTGGGAGTATAATTTAAATGAGGTGCTACACCTCATGTATTTTAATAATAACATGGTAATGATTTAAAATCACTAAGTAAGGAAATATGAGGTTTATTAGACTAAGGACATTACCTCATACTGAATTACTTAGGATCAAGATTTAAATGAGAGAGTAGCTCTCATACTATTTGCACAATTTAAATTAAAGGATTTAAATGAACTAGAAATGGCTCCATAGCCATTATTTTTTTCTAGTCCATGATCATACAAAAAACTTGGCTATCTTCTTGCATAATCAATTAGAGTATCTCATTTGTGATTTATGAGAGTTGGAATCAACTCAAAATCAATTATGGTTGAATTTTAAATAAAGTTTCAAATTTTAAAAGTCCCTGCCTTGTCATTTTTATCATTTGAATTCTACTATCAATTTGAGGGTGAGACCAGTGACATTGTTTAGATAATTTCATGGGCTTTCCAGAGATATAACGTTTGCTAAATTTGGTGCAGTAGATTTGAAACTATTCAAATTTGAAGTTGACACGAGTGTTGGATTTGAGTTAAACGAATTAGACTAGATTTGAATTTCTGGGCCGCGCGGGAAAAGCCTAACGGGCCCAAACGAATTAAACAGACAAACTGTTGACGTCAGAAACCCCCTGGCGGGCAGAGACGGGCAACACCGTAGAGCCGGGAACAACTAGGGCTGCGGCTGGCCCCAGTCCCTCAGAGCGACGGCCCGCAAAGCCTCCTGGTCGCACGCGCCGATGTTTATCACAAGGGCGTGCCACCCGACCTATACCTGGTCGGGAAGGTGTGGATGATGCCTCGCTTAGTTTCCTGCAGGGCACACACGTAAACGTTAAATACGAGCCTCGATCGGCTCTCGGGTTATCTCGTGAATCGGCTCAAAGAGCCGATCCACCCATGATTCGGACGAGGTGTCCGAATATATGGTGGTCCTGCTTGATCAAGGTAAAGCTAATGAGATCTACGACGATGTAGGGTTTTCACCGCATAATCGGATCGTCCTACTCCAGGTTGGGCCTCGCGGCCACGCACGGTGATCGTAAGCCGATCCTAAACAAGGCCTAAAAACCAACACGAGGTTGATCCCCGGAACATCCTTGCTAGGGCCAACGAACGACACCCTACGTGCCGCCGGATCCTCCCCCCTTTGTAAGGCCTAACTATTGCGAGATATTAAACTAATCCTTGTAGAACAAGGAGTAATCGTAACGGATCAGATCTACTAAACTATGATCAAGCGGGGTGCCGCCCCTACACCTAAGATAGGTGTAAGGGCGGCTAGACATGCAAGGGTTGCACTACGAAAGCATGTAATATGAAGAACAATGCTAACCCTAACATGTCTAAGATAACTACGTTGCTCGCCATCAAAAAGGCTTCGAGTACGAGCAACGCATGAACAACGTGGGCAGGCTTGTGCTGCCTAGATCGCAAGATGCGATCTAGGCAGCATGATGCTTACCGGTAGAAACCCTCGAGACGAAGGGGTTGGCGATGCGCCGAGATTTGTTTGTGGTTGAACGTTGGTTGTTGTTTATTCCATAAACCCTAGATACATATTTATAGTCCAGCGGACTTTCTAATGTGGGGCGTGCACCAAACCGTGCACGAGTAAGATTCTAACTTCTAAACTAAGATGCGATCTAACATGTTACAGATACATGGGCAATTAAGCCCAACTTGGTATAAAAGGCCGATTCACGTATTCCTTCTATATATATATATTCTTCGAGTCCATCTTGATCGCGGCCCACCTCTGACTCGGTCAAATCCTGGTGATAACACATGCCCCCCTGGTTTTGGAAATGACATTTCCAAAATCATTATGTTCTTTTTTCGTCGGGTCATGTCGTGGCAGAGCGGAACCGCCGCAGAATCTTCCATCATTACGCCTCGTCTCCCGGGCTTCTCCGTATGAATTGTCAATTTCGGCATCACGTCCTCGAGAACCGTCATGGCATTAAATCTCCACCACACTCTCTTTATTTATCTGTGCCAAACGGCTCACCACTCCATCCCCTTGCTCTGCTCTGTTCACCAAACCCAAAAACCCTTCTCTCCTGCAGCCATGTCTTCCTCTTCCTCCTCCGCTTCGGGCACCTCTCTCCAACCGTTGCCGAAGAACAAAGAAAGAGGACGATCTCCGCTCCGGGGCGCACCCCATCTCCTCCGACAAGGAGAAGAAGGGAGGAGAAGCGGAGAGGACCAAGGCCTCCCCTCCGCCAGGCTCCCGCCGAAGAAGCGCTCCCGCATGTGGGCGGACAGCGAGGACGACGATGATGACGAGGAATAAGAAGATGAGGAGGAGGAAGATGATTCCTCCGCCTCCATTGGGTATCCTCCAACGAAGCGCTTCCGCGGCTGGGCGGATAGCGAGGACGATGATGATGACGAGGAGGAGGAGGAGGCTCCAGCCGACGGCTGGGGCAGCAGCGGCGAGGAGCTTCCTGGGAGCAGCGCCGACGACCTCGACGACGGCGACGATGAGGACAGCGACGACTAGTAGAGTAGGACTAGCAGTAGCAGTGCACTAGGCACTAGATCCCTCTTTTGAGAGCCATCGGCTCTTCTTGTAAAGCTGCTCCTTTGAATTAATGAGAATTGTTCTTCCAATTTCTCCTTTCATTAATCCAATTTCCATCCTCCCGCTTGCCACACCAAGACCGATAGTGACGAATCGGGCTATTATTGTTTTTCTCGACCGTGGCGTTTTGCAGTCCCGCAGCCGATGACTATTCATCGGCTAATTTGAGAAACCAGTCTCTTCCTTTTCTTGCAGCACCAGCACGGTCCAAACCTCGTACCAGACGACGGCTTTTCCTTCCCAGTTCTTCCCTGAGAAGATCATGATGCAGTGACAGCCGAGGTAACTCCAATCGCTCTCAACAATAGGGCACCTACCAGGCCGTTGCCCCAGAGTCTCAGCCAAGGCAGACGAGACGAGGATACGCAAAATAGCTGTATGGACCTGGGCTTGATCATGTCCGAGGGAGCTTTTATGCGAAAGCCAGCCGATTTGAACATAAATCGGCTTCTCAAAGCGGAGAGCCTTCAAGGTGAGCTGCCCCCGAGCTTCTTCAGCTCTTCGCACCTTGCCGATAGATCGGCTCTTTCTTTAATGTAATGCAATCCATCCTTGGCCTGATCCGCACGTCCGGTGTTCTGCATTGTTCTTGAAGAGAGATTCGGCTTGAAATCCCTCTTCGTGCTCCATTGACCCTCTGATCGTAACAGTTATTCCTCTTGAGTCGATGGCCATGCATCGGCTTTCATATCCTTAAGCCGATGTCTGCTGCATCGGCTGTGCTCGAAATTTTCGAATTTTCAGAATTTTTACGGCCGACTTGTGCATCGGCCCCCATACTCCAATACTCATTACCAAAGAATGAGACTACTTCACCGCACATCCTCGTGTTTTATCTACTGGGTGCCCCCCGGAGCCGATTCTGTCAAGAGAATTGATGGTATCGGCTCTGTTGGATAACATGTCGAACCCAGGCAAAATGGATGGTGAGGATAATTTTGGCCGATTGCTGGAATCGGCCTCCATGTTGCTTGTTCGATGAAGGTTTCGTAATGTCCCTTCATAAATTTTTTGGGGCCGATCACAAGGATCAGCCTCGCCATGTTTGCTCATTGACGTGTTCTTGCTACTCGTTCAGGCCGGTAGATAAGACCAGCCCAATCTCTGACTTTATCATGTTGGTGCGCTTGCTGTCGCCCACCTTGAGTGCATCGTGTGATCGTGGAGCGCTAAGCTTTGTCGGAAGAACGAGCACCATGTTTGTGCCAGCCGATGTTTCATCATCGGCTTTCCTTTGCTTGGGGCGCCACTCCATTTTTCGTGGACGACCCTCTTCATCCAGGGCTCGCTGAACCTTCGCAGCCAGATCAGGCCTTGCTTTCCTCAATGTATGCAAGTATAACCTCTCGGCTTCTTCCAGGCCGCGCAATCGTTGAACCCTGCGTTTCGGGAGCGGCTGAGTCCATCGGGGCACCACCTTGGCCGGTGATACCTGTCTTCTTCTTCCCCTCGTCTTCTGAATCTTCGAGATCTTTCCACCGAGGGGACTCAGCTCGTTTGCTCGTGGCGGGAGAGGTCCTAAGCGCTCGAACACGGACACGTTGGCTGCCTCCTTCTTCTTCCGGTTGCATTCGGGCAATTGCCGATTGTTGGCAATCGGCTCATTCCTGAATCCCAGCGAGTGCTTGAAGAAGGGACAATCCCAGTGCCTGTCCTCGTCGTCTTGCTCCCTTGCCTTTCCCTTGGCACAACGCTCGTGCTCCTCCTCATCGCGATTATGCCGACGATGTCTTCTGGCTTCTCTAGCCAGACGATCTCTTTCATCATCATCGCTGGACCGTCGGCGTTGGTCGTACTGACTCACATACTTGTTGAGGAGGTGATCGGAGAGAGGTCGCCGATATCTTATGTTCTTCACTTCTCCTCTCGTTACGTAGCGCTTGCCGTCTTGGCGGAGCCGATCGCGTGGAGCGGCTTCCTCTGTTTCTTTGCTATGAGAGCAGCTGTCCTCATCTCCATCCTTGCCGGCGTGGTGTCCAAGATCTACCATGTTGATATTGCACAGGAAACCCGGCCGGCACCCTCCATGGCAAGCATACTCCACCATGTTCACGGCGGGGAAAGGGTGTGTGTCGACCTTCATGGCGTATTGGTTGAAAATCAACCGTCCATTTTCTATCGCCATTTGGATCTGCTGCCGCCACACCCTGCAGTCGTTGGTTGTGTGGGAGAACGTGTTATGCCATTTGCAGTATGGCCTTCCGTTCAGCTCTTGCACCGTGGGGAACTTGTGGCCTTCGGGTACCTTTATATGCTTCTCCGTGAGCAAGAGATCAAAAATCTGCTCCGTCTTGGTCACGTCGAAGTCGAACCCTTTTGGAGGGCCTTGTGGCTTCACCCATTTGCAGGTCACGGGGCCCGTCGCTCGAGTCCATTCAGCCACTGCTATCTCCCGATCTCCCATGGCACCTTCATCCTCGTCTGCCTCAACCAGGGTCACCGCACGCTTGAATTTGTCCTGGTAAACATCTGGGTGGCGCTGTTCATATGCTGACAGCTTCTGCACCATGTGCGCTAACGAAGGGTAGTCTGCTTGGGAGGCCACGTCCTTGATTGATGATGAGAGACCCACCACCGCCAACTCGACTGCTTCTTTTTCACTTATACGAGCCGAAAAGCATCGGTTCCTAATGGTCCTAAAGCGCTGGACGTATTCTGCCACTGTCTCCCCGCGCTTCGTCGTACTTGCGCTAGATCGGCAAAACCAACATCGGAAGCCTCCGAGTGATATTGCTCATGGAACTGCTCTTCCAACCGCTTCCAAGTTCGGATGGAGTTTGGTGGTAGCGACGTGTACCACCCGAAAGCCGATCCTGTGAGGGACCGTGAGAAGAACCTCACGCGCAACTCATCCGACGCCGAGATCATGCCCAGCTGTGCCAAATATCGGCTCACATGCTCGATGGAGCTGGACCCATCCGATCCACTAAACTTCGTGAAGTCCGGGAGCCGATATTTGGGTGGCAGCGGGATCAGTTCGTAGCTGTTGGGGTACGGCTTGGTGTAGCCGAACGCCTTCCTTTTCGGCATCATGCCGAACTGATCTTTCAGAATTGCACAAATCTGATCCGCTGTGATGGCTGAAGGCGTCGAACCCTGAAGATTCGCCGGGGTGGCATACTTAACCAGCCATGCTTGCTTTTCCGGTTCTAAGCCAACTGCAGGAGCTGGGCTTTGGAGGTTTGTCGGGGTGGCGTACTTAGCCAGCCACGATTGCTTCTCAGGATCGGCTCCTGACGTTCCTCCTGCCGTTCCAGAGGTCCCTGATATTGCAGCCTGGTTCGAGAGCGCCAAGGCGTTGCAGTCCGGTACGTATGCGCACGCGTATCCGTGCGGGATCTCCTTGGGTGCCTCAGGTAGGAATTGGTAGTCACTAGGATCACCACCAATCTTATAGACGGCGTATGCCGATGAGTTCGGCAGTTCCGGTGCTGCCCATGCGAACGGCTGGGGCGGGAGCGGCATCTCTCCCTTGAAAGTCCCCGCAGCTGGTCCCGATGGAGAATACCGGTGGCTCATGATTTCCAGGACGACGCGCGAGCGACACGCTCCAAAGTGTTCACCAGGCTCTCGTAGTGGCGGTGCAGCGAATGAGCCACCATGTAGTTGATCTCCTGCCGCAGCCGACCTGGTGCGTTCTTCTCGACGGGGCGGACAAGTCCACTCCATCGAGTGCGCCTTCAGGTGTGAAACCCTTCCACCCGACGCCATGGGAGCGGGTTCGGTGGAAGGAGCCGATGAGTTCGGCTTCGAGGGTTGCCTTGATCTCGTCATGCTTCTTCTTGAGCTCATCGAGCGGATCCTCGTACGTGACCGGAGTGTCTTCCGCCATCTCGGATGTAGATGGCGATGTTGTGGATGTCGTCGGGTGTCCCACCGGGCGTGCCGGAATGTGTTGACGTCGAAACCCCCGGCGGGCAGAGACGGGCAACACCGTAGAGCCGGGAACAACTAGGGCTGCGGCTGGCCCTAGTCCCTCGGAGCGACGGCCCGCAAAGCCTCCTGGTCGCACGCGCCGATGTTTATCACAAGGGCGTGCCACCTGACCTATACCTGGTCAGGAAGGTGTGGATGATGCCTCGCTTAGTTTCCTGCGGGGCACACACGTAAACGTTAAATACGAGCCTCGATCGGCTCTCAGGTTATCCCGTGAATCGGCTCAAAGAGCCGATCCACCCATGATTCAGACGAGGTGTCCGAATATATGGTGGTCCTGCTTGATCAAGGTAAAGCTAATGAGATCTACGACGATGTAGGGTTTTCACCGCATAATCGGATCATCCTACTCCAGGTTGGGCCTCGCGGCCACGCACGGTGATCGTAAGCCGATCCTAAACAAGGCCTAAAAACCAACACGAGGTTGATCCCTGGAACATCCTTTCTAGGGCCAGCAAACGACACCCTACACGCCGCTGGATCCTCCCCCTTTGTAAGGCCTAACTATTGCAGATATTAAACTAATCCTTGTAGAACAAGGAGCAATCGTAACGGATCAGATCTACTAAACTATGATCAAGCGGGGTGCCGCCCCTACACCTAAGATAGGTGTAAGGCGGCTAGACATGCAAGGGTTGCACTACGATAGCATGTAATAAGAAGAACAATGCTAACCCTAACATGTCTAAGATAACTACGTTGCTCGCCATCAAAAAGGCTTCAGTACGAGCAACGCATGAACAACGTGGGCAGGCTTGTGCTGCCTAGATCGCAAGATGCGATCTAGGCAGCATGATGCTTACCGGTAGAAACCCTCGAGACGAAGGAGTTGGCGATGCGCCGAGATTTGTTTGTGGTTGAACGTTGGTTGTTGTTTATTCCATAAACCCTAGATACATATTTATAGTCCAGCGGACTTTCTAATGTGGGGCGTGCACCAAACCGTGCACGAGTAAGATTCTAACTTCTAAACTAAGATGCGATCTAATATGTTACAGATACACGGACAATTAAGCCCAACTTGGTATAGAAGACCGATTCACGTATTTCTTCTATATATATATTCTTTACGTCCATCTTGATCACGGCCCACCTCTGACTTGGTCCAATTCTGGTGATAACAGTAACACACTGGCTTGTGTCTGTATTACTTGGTGTTTGCTCAAGTCTCTGCTACTGTCTGCAATGATCCATTGGATCCACTGCATGGCCTGGTGCATAGCTTACTTCTCTGTTTCATTTATCTGTGTAGCTTTGATTCATTAAGTAGATAAATGATGTGAACTGCTCTCGCAGTTGATGATCATATGAGTGGATTTGGTAAAGCTAGAGGGATGCCAATCATTTATTGGGAACCCTAGCTTCATTTGAACCCTCTCGGGTAATGATATAAGTGCTGGAAATGTTGGTCGTGGTTTGAGGTAGCCTTGACAGCCCACTTGGTGTCGTCATGGTAGCTCCCACTTCTCGGAACTGGCCGTGGTGGATTGTTGCTTACCGGCCTTACCATTTCTCGGTTGCCGATGCTTTTGATGTTGATAATCTAGATAGACACATGATAGTCTATCATGTCTGATGGCTTAGCTAGCTCTAGTTGTCAAGTGAGCCTGGTATCTGGCCAGGGTTTTGAATCCATGTTGGATTTCTCTGGTTGCGTTCATGTGTAGACACAACCAATGTTCCCCGGATGATCTCTACTGGCTGTTCTCTATGTTTGCTTGAACCAAATGACTAGTTAGCCATAGGATGACACAAACATAGGGTATCTACCCTTTTGCTTATGTGTGATTGGTGCATATGCTTATTTATGAACAAAACCATCTGGTTTGTTCATGATGATTGGTATACCTCACTCTAGCTCCTAGAAATATTGTTGGTGTAGAGGGTTTGCTTCTGTGCTGGTCTTTTGCTTGCCCTGCTCCTCCTAGCAAGCTTGTGGTCTTGGTTTAATTTTTGGTGATTGTGGAGTGGATGAAACAGCTTTAGCTGTTCATCTGTTCTTGGTGTTCTTGAGCTATACTTGCTGTTCTTGGTGACTTACCACTGCTGCCTGTCGATGGCTGAAACAAGTGACTAGGGTTTTGGTTGTGAAAAGCCTTTATATGGCCAGCCATTGCATCCCTGGTCGACAGCTCCACCTTTCCCTTTGGGTGACTCACTGTGTGTGTGTGCTGCATGCACACAGGCCTGTGAGCAGGCTGTGTGTGTAGACAGGTGCTGTGCACTTGGACCTGGAACTTGATTGTGGCATGGATCAGCTCGGCCACTTTGGTCCTATCTGCCTATTTCATATTTTCATTTGATTTCTAACCTGCCAAGTGGCTATGCCACTTGGCATAACTTTTATTTGTTGTGATTATGTGTAGGAATCAACAATTGAGCAAGATGAATATGCAGGTCATCAAATCCAAGATCAAGTGAAGATGATCTTGTAGTATTTAGGATAGGATCCATCCTTGTACTTTTCTTTTTATTTTCTTTTCTAATCTTTTTCCAATTCTTGTAAAGTGTTGTATATTCCTTTTTCTAATTATGGATATTGTAAATGACATTGTATTTTGTGTGTATATCAATAAAGCTCCCATTTTCCTTAATGAGCTTTATATAATTGTTGTATTATTTATATTCTTGATTACTTTTAATTACTTATTGAATTATCTTAAGTTTGAATGATGTGGTATCAATTTGATGTTTGAATATGAAATTCAAATTCAAATTTGGTTTGAATTCAATCATGCAACTTAATTGAGAATTCAATCATGCAACTTAAGATTGTGATACATCATCTCTTCTCTCTTCTCAAAACCCTAATCTAGCTAAGTAGGAACAAGTTCATAGCTCTCTCGAAACCCTAACCCTGTAAAGTGTCGAGAGAGAAACCTGTCCCCCTTCGATGCAGTTTTTGTTTAAAAGCGCGAAATTTCCCCGTAAATTACAATGCAATGCACATCCCTTTCTAAAATCTACCCCTCGATCATCTCTAAACCTGGGACATTACAGTCGTGGAGGTGGGAGAGAGAGTGATTTGGGAAGTTCCGGTGGGTGGTCTGAGGGAAATGAATTTTTTCGGTTAGTTTCCGGGGCTAGGGAGGTGGTGATCGAAAAAAATGACGGGTAGACCCCCCACCAACCGACTTATACATGGACATTGTTGTCATCTTTACGAGGGTAGAATGGGAAGTTAGAAGCGTGTGAAATATTTGTATTTTTCGAGCGGGAAGTTTTGCCGCTGGAATGAGATTTCGAATTTTGCTACAGTCCAAGTAATACAAAAATATGAGACCGTACTAGTACGGCCAAGTGTCACATCAAGTCATCATCACGTTGAAAATCGGTTACCACGATCATAATCATGATGTATCTTGAAAATCAATTTTGAAAAGCCCTTCCGAAATATTTCGGGATTTGTAGGAGATTTTGCAGCTTGACTGAGAATTGATTTTGAATAAGGCTATGGTCTAAGTAAAAAAAATTATTAATAATCCAGTCGCAACAAAAGTATGTTGTACAGATGGTCTAAGTAATATACTCGTGATTTTAATATAGAGATGATAAGTCAGGTAAGCACAGTGCTTAAGTAGTGCAAAACGTAGAAGAAAATTCAGGAAACATTAAAAAATACTGTATGTATTTACTGTAGCAATCACTGTATATTTTTACTGTACAAAAAATAGTATAAATATTAAAAAAAGTTAGTCATAATTTTGATTGTTACTAATTATTATAAATGCATATGGCTTACATATATTATGGAAGTTAATTTAGATCAAATTAGACTTAATCATGTAGATGTGGAGAAGGAAAATTAGAGAGGTGTAGCTTGCACGTTAGAGGATCTGCTTCCGGGGTAGACCATGCTACTTAGACTACTCATAGTGGGAGTAACTAAGGAGTATTAACATAGAGCTACATGCATTACCAACCTACGCAGCACCGATACGGATACGTGTATCCGTATCGAATCTATACGATACGTAAATATGGCATTTTGAAAATGCACAGATACAAGGATACCTTTTAATAGCTTTCTAAATTAGAAATAAATTTACACCAATACATTGATACAACGGCATTTTGTATTGCTCCACAACCCTTGATTTATCTAAAATTGTAACATAAATAACTTCACAGTAGAATGTTAGGATTTGTAGCTTGCTCCTGACTTACTGGTTGCTTCCTGGCATCGGCTGCTTGCTGCAGCCGCCAGTCAAGCTTCTTGGCTGTTGCGCTGAGACGGAAAAGTTGTCGGGTCTCCGCCAGCTAGGTCGCCACCTGCTACTGGGTGCAGATCTAGTAGTGTCACCACAAGAGGAAGGAGGCAGCTGTGTCGGGGTCTCGGGGGAGGGTGGGAATTGGCAAGGGAGGGTTAAAAAAGAGGTTAGGATTTTTCATCTGGGCTGGACCGTATCGGATCTATGTCCAAACCATATTGGAATAGGTATCTGAATTATTATCAATTATTTTTAATTCGTTAATTTAGCGATACGTCAAAAACCGTAGGGATACAGTATCCGAGCCGTATCCGTATCGGATACCGTATCCGACACGGACACGGCCTCTCTGCCCCGTATCCGTGTAGCGGAGTTGCCAACTAGGCAAATTGATGACATGGCATGATATTAAATGAAGAAAGAGATGGTTGTGGTAAGTGGTAACTAGCTATGTTACCATAACACTTTTCAAGATAGAATGAGTCTACATGCTAACTAATACACTCATGCATGATAGTACTACATCTAAGTTACTATGCATTATGAAGGTCATAACATAGAGTAGCAACAATTCAGTATAAGACAATACTAACATATTTTCCATAAAGTA
>NC_061514.1:37416682-37513345 GCF_022539505.1 Lolium rigidum | reverse complement strand
AAGGTGTATCGAGTACGGCGGTGATGGATGCACGAGTACATCTTCGCTAGGAAGATAGGTACGATATTGTTTCCCTATGTATTCTGCATGTTTTTTGTTATTTTGCGAATGGACATGTGCCGACAAGGTCGAGTACATCGGTTGAAGGCGCACGAGTACGGAGTTAGCCGACAAGAGGAGTACATGACTGTTTCACTAATTTTGTTTGCAAATTTTGGGTTATTCAAGAAAGTACAGGTGTAAGGTGTGTCAAGTACAGAGGTGATCGGTGCACGAGTACAACTTCGCTAGGAAGAGGGGTACGAGTATTGTTTCCCTATGTTTTTCGCATGTTTTTTGTTATTTTGCGAATGGACATGTGCCAGGCAAGGTCGAGTACATGCGGTTGAAGGCGCACGAGTACGGAGTTAGCCTGACAAGAGGAATACATGACTGTTTCACTAATTTTGTCACGCAAATTTTGGGTTATTCAAGAAAGTACGGGTGTAAGGTGTGTCAAGTACAGAGGTGATCGGTGCACGAGTACAGCTTCGCTAGGAAGAGGGGTACAGTATTGTTTCCCTATGTTTTCTGCATGTTTTTTGTTATTTTGCGAATGGACATGTGCCAGCAAGGTCGAGTACAGCGGTTGAAGGCGCACGAGTACAGGTTAGGCAGCAAGAGCAAAACATGACTGTTTCACTAATTTTGTCTGCAAATTTTGGGTTATTCAAGAAAGTACGAGTGTAAGGTGTGTCAAGTACGAGAGGTGATCGGTGCACGAGTACAGCTTCATTAGCAAGAGGAGCACAGGAGTGTTTCCCTATGTTTGCCGCATGTTTTTAGTTATTTTGCGAATGGACATGTGCCGGCAAGGTCGAGTACGGCGGTTGAAGGCGCACGAGTACGAGGTTAGACGGCAAGAGCAAAACATGACTGTTTCACTAATTTTGTCCGCAAATTTTGGGTTATTCAAGAAAGTACAGGTGTAAGGTGTGTCAAGTACGGAGGTGATCGGTGCACGAGTACAGCTTCATTAGCAAGAGGAGCACGGGAGTGTTTCCCTATGTTTTCCGCATGCTTTTAGTTATTTTGCGAATGGACATGTGCCAGCAAGGTCGAGTACGGCGGTTGAAGGCGCACGAGTACGGGTTAGGCAGCAAGAGCAAAACATGACTGTTTCACTAATTTTGTCACGCAAATTTTGGGTTATTCAAGAAAGTACGGGTGTAAGGTGTGTCAAGTACGGAGGTGATCGGTGCACGAGTACGGCTTCATTAGCAAGAGGAGCACAGAGTGTTTCCCTATGTTTTCCGCATGTTTTTAGTTATTTTGCGAATGGACATGTGCCAGCAAGGTCGAGTACATCGGTTGAAGGCGCACGAGTACAGGTTAGGCAGCAAGAGCAAAACATGACTGTTTCACTAATTTTGTGCTCGCAAATTTTGGGTTATTCAAGAAAGTACGGGTGTAAGGTGTGTCAAGTACGGAGGTGATCGGTGCACGAGTACAGCTTCATTAGCAAGAGGAGCACGGAGTGTTTCCCTATGTTTTCCGCATGTTTTATGATTCTGCGGGAATGGACATGTGCCGGCGAGGGTGGAGTACAGCGGTGAAGGGTGCACGAGTACGAGTTTAGGCAGCAAGAGAAAAACATAATCTGTTTCTTTATATTTGTCCGCAAATTGTGGGTTACGATGGAAGGTACGGGTGTGTGAGGTGTCTACGATACGGCGGTGATGGGTGCATGAAGGTACAGGTCTAAGTACAACAACACGAAAGTCATAGGTACATAATATACAAGAGTACAAATACAGCTAAAATATAAGCTAACATATAAACTACAAACACAAGTATTAACTACAGCAACAGACACAATAACATTTACATAACTTGAGGGAAACATAGCAAGGAATAGTAAGTGTCTCACAGTCACAATAAAGGCGTAAGTACATCGGGAAGCAAATATCAAGTACGTAAGACATAAGAGTACAAGTACGAGACAAATATATGACGAGAAAAGCGAAACCACGAGATGTTCAACACAAGGTGACGAGTACAAAACAGGAGATTCTTGGGTTCGAGTTACAAATAGTTAAAGCACAAACTAAAATATAAATAGAACCATAACGGAGAATCAATGATACTTGTCGGAATACAAACAGAGAAACATGTTTCTTTCCGAACGGGTTTGTATATCCTTATCGAGCAACATTCACCGTCTTGCATGCTTTCTCATTATATCAACGACTGCAGGCATTTTCTATGCATTACCTTGGAAAGTTAGCATATAGAACACCAGCTGCTCACGCAGCTTGATAACATCATTCTGCAATTAACAAATGAAAATTATATGCAGACCAACAATTACATATGCCAAGAAAAACATAGACAAAGACTTACTTCTCTTATCTTATGCTTGGAAACCACCGCAATGTTGAAGAATTACTTTCATAGCTTGAGGTCCAGAGTCGTTCCTAAAAACAGTTTGAGTAAGAACAAGAAAATAAAACTATATGAATTACCACGGAACAAAACAAAGACACATAGAAACACACTCGATAAATACAATCTCTTAAAATTTTACTTACTCATTGATGTTGTCGAAACGATTTGGGCAGGCATCACCGAAAGTTATAAATATCATAACGCTCGTAGTAATATGCTTTCTGTATAAGCCTTCTTGAAGTTATCAATAACGATCATTGCAATATTTTTACGCTACGGTAGCATCATAATAAGGAAAATATGTCTCAAACCGCAGTCGGGCGAAATTAGCGACAACCACAATCCAAAAGTGATTATCTCTAACAGGAAGAATTACCTGAAAAACAACCAAATTTTTAAAAATAGCTAAAAAAATAAAATTAAAAGGACAAATGTAATTTTTAAAATACAAAAAATCAAATAGTTGCAAAAGAGTTGAAATAGCAGTTGAAACCAAATTCAATAATAAAACATAAAAGGAAAACTTTTGGCATACTAGACAATATATATATTCAAGATACAAATATCATACAAAACAAAATACTCACAACATCAAAGTGATATATCCTACAGGGTAAATTAGGCTCCATAATGTAATTCTTCAGTGCGTTCGGATCAGCACCCAATTCCACGAATGCCCTCTAGCAAAGTAGAGAGAAAAAAACTGATTTTACCATTCTGCCAAACAATTATCCATAAAAAAGTAGAAAAATATCCATATTTAATAAACAAAAAAGAAATAGTAAAAACTTACTACACTCTCACTGTACATTATGTACTTTAGGCACTGGGGACGCTGTTGATTAAGGAAGACACTGTTGTCATACTGCTCTTCCATTACAGTGGCAGCAAATACATTCATAACGTAGTCATGAACATAACCACCAGGTTGCATTGACAACCCAAAATTTCTGTGAGTGGCCCATCTTCCCCTTGTCTCAACAATTCTTGGGCTGCACAACGAAACAAAATCACAACACAGCAAAAAGATTATTTAAAATGATTAAATAAAATGGAAAACCGAGTGGCATGAAATAGTAGGATACCTTCTACCAAATTGCGCTGGTAAATACTTTCGCACCCACTCCATCATATCAATCTCAGCCTGCGTCGAATCTCTAATTGAGAGGAAGGGGCGATGGTTTCCATGATGCAAAGATTGACTTTGTGAAAGCCCTGCTGTTGATCCTCTATTATATGTGCCTTGTGACAGACTCGTGTTAAATCGTACCTGCTGTTCACCATAATTCCTCTGGTGATACTGCGGCGTAGCACAAACACGTGGAGATCGAATCATGAATTCCGGAAAAGGAGTAACCACATAACCAGCGTTCCCACCCACATCTTCATCGTCATGTTGGCTACCATTATACCTCCCTGCACTTTGAGAGCTCTGAAAATTTTGCTGCCCAAGCGTGTTGTAAGAGCTGTTATGACCAGTGTTGTAAGAGCTCTGAAGAGAAGACCCTTCATAAGCAATAGATCTCTCATGTCTATAACCAGCAAACCCAGTGTTAAAACCAGGCACAGATATTGTCCTTCCAGGTGTGTTTACTGCTTGCAAAGATGAATGATTTGACAGGTGCAAACCATCAATGTTAGAAATAATAGCTTGGGAGGCAGGAGGGTCTGCGAAATTAACAGTCCTTCGCCCTCCATGGAATGTTCTTCCATTTCGATCACGGAGAATGCCCTGATAACCGAGATGACAATCCTGGTTGGGATGGCTGCGACATACCGGGGACTCCGTCTAGATACTTGGTGTTGAGTACTAGATGGCATACAAACACTTCATACGGGCACCAAATGTTCAGCCAACAAGACATCCGAGGGTGATGAATATGAAAATTTCTTCATTGCAAGCGTTTTCGTCCTCTCAATCCTTTCTATTTCTTCCCAAGCGAAGGTTCATCCAACGGGTCACATGGAACAATATAACTAGTTTGGTCTGCTCCACTTGCCATCTTTGAGCTACCATCCTCCAGTACAGACATCTTTTGTTTCTTCGCAGATGAGTCATGCTGGAAACCGAGAGACTCAGATGAATTTCTCTTCAAAGACGGGAGTAGAAGAGAATCTTCAAGACCAGTAGCTGGATTATTAGAAGTGGAAACCTTAGCATGCTCATCAGCAAAAGCGATGGGATTGATTGCAGGTTCTGCAGCTGTGGTGCAATAAGATTGAGTTTCGACTTCCAGTTTCTTGCCAATTTGTTTAACTTCAACTGTTGGATCGTTAGAATTACCAGATGAGCCATCTTTGCAATCTACTCTATCAGAGTTAAGACAAGCCAGGGAGTCGGCCTTGCAGGTTTTCGTAGTAGCACCCGAAGAACACGCAGCTGAGCCGCTCCCTTTGCTAGTGGACTCAGGAAAACCAACCTCGATCTTACCAAGGACAGCTTCATTTCCTACAGATGCATCAACTTGTCTAACATTGTCATGCACCTTCACGGGGGTAACAGAGGGAATGTTTAACCTCTCACCAACTGCGCTCTTACCGGTATCTAAGGCAACCGAGCAGGTTGCAAGTTTCGAAGCAAGAGGACTATTCAAAAGTCCACAACAGCTTGCAAACAACTCCCTTCCGCACAAGCAAATCCAACGCTCCTTCGGATGGGAGTATTGATGGAAGATCCTTCACGACGCGATCAAGATACGCTTCGAGATTCAGCAGATACTCCTTATACAATGCATTTGGAGTGTATTTGCAATTAATAGGAATGAGCTATTGAAGCAACCTAATCTGTTTATAAACATTCTGACTAATCGGCATGATTTGCTCACGCCACATGTCATCGCACATCTCAGCATTACTAGCAATACCCTTATTCCTGTTCTGGCTTTCGGCAAGTCGTATGTTTGGTCATTCAATACGGAGACTTCTTGATTTGATTGAGTTCTAACGACACATGGGCTATCTCCCGTTCCATTCGAGCGGTATATATGATCAAAATCATTGAGTATACCTGGACAATTCGCCATATTACTGAACCATGGCCTTGAACAAGAACCACCCTGTTTATCTTCGGATGCGCAAAATCTTCGTTCATTATAGTGGCTCGCAAGCTGCAAAACATTGGCAATCTTATTGTTGATGATTGGCTGAATTGCGTAAAATATCTCAAAGTACAAGCCCTGCTGAATTTCTTTCGGGTCATCAACAGCACTGTTGCAAAATCAAAAAAAAAAACAAAAAAAACAAAACAAAAAATTAGTAATTGCGGATAACCGCTTCGAACTATAAAACATTACACTACGGATGTCAATTAAAACAGAACATCACAATAAACGTACCAATGGACGCATCACGAGCTTCACAAAGGAGCAAAGAAACGTCTCGAGACCGGGATGCAGATCTCCAATACAGAAAGTGGAAGACCCACTCTGATGAAACGGAGTACGTCTCACATCCTTCAGCTAATTATAACACTGATACGTCTCCAACGTATCGATAATTTCTTATGTTCCATGCTACTTTATTGATGATATCTACATGTTTTATGCACATTATATGTCATATTTACGCATTTTCTGGAACTAACCTATTAACAAGATGCCGAAGTGCCGCTCTCGTTTTCCGCTGTTTTTGGTTTCGTAAATCCTAGTAACGAAATATTCTCGGAATTGGACGAAATCAACGCCCGGGTTCCTATTTTGCCCGGAAGCATCCGGAACACCCGAGAGCCGCCGGAGGGGGCCCTGTGGGCCCAGATGACATGGTGGCGCGGCCCAGGCCCTGGCCGCGCCACCCTATGGTGTCGTCGCCTCGTTGACCCTCCTGCGCCGCCTCTTCGCCTATATAAAGCCCCTGCATCGAAAACCCTTACGGAGGAAGCCACGATACGAGAAAAGTTCCAGAGCCGCCGCCATCGCGAAGCCAAGATCTGGGGGACAGGACTCTGTTCCGGCACCCTGCCGGAGCGGGGAAGTGCCCCGGAAGGCTTCTCCATCGACACCGCTGCCATCTCCACCGCCATCTTCATCACCGCTGCTGCTCCCATGAGGAGGGAGTAGTTCTCCATCGAGGCTCGGGCTGTACCGGTAGCTATGTGGTTCATCTCTCTCCTATGTACTTCAATACAATAATCTCATGAGCTGCCTTACATGATTGAGATTCATATGATGATGCTTGTAATCTAGATGTCATTATGCTAGTCAAGTGGGTTTTACTTATGTGATCTCCGGAGACTCCTTGTCCCACGTGTGTAAAGGTGACAAGTGTGTGCACCGTGTGGGTCTCTTAGGCTATATTTCACGAAGTACTTATTCACCGTTGAAGAGCGTAGTGAAGTGCTTATTTATATCTCTTGATGATTGCAATGTGTTTGTATCACAATTTATCTATGTGCTACTCTAGTGATGTGTTATTAAAGTAGTTTTATTCCTCCCTGCATGTGTGCAAAGGTGACGATGCGTGCACCGTGTTAGTACTTGGTTTATGCTATGATCATGATCTCTTGTAGATTGCGAAGTTAACTATTGCTATGATAATATTGATGTGATCTATTCCTCCTACATATGCATGAAGGTGACAGTGTGCATGCTATGCTAGTACTTGGTTTAGTCGTTTTGATCTATCTTACACTTAAGGTTACTAAAATATGAGCATTATTGTGGAGCTTGTTAACTCCGGCATTGAGGGTTCGTGTAATCCTACGCAATGTGTTCATCATCCAACAAAAGTGTAGAGTATGCATTTATCTATTCTGTTATGTGATCAATGTTGAGAGTGTCCACTAGTGAAAGTCTATTCCCTAGGCCTTGTTCCCAAATACTGCTGAGTTACTACTGCTTGTTTACTGTTTTACTGTGTTACTACTGCTGCAATACTACCACCATCAACTACACGCCAGCAAGCTATTTTCTGGCATCGTTGCTACTGCTCATATATATTTATACCACCTGTATTTCACTATCTCTTCGCCGAACTAGTGCACCTATTAGGTGTGTTGGGGACACAAGAGACTTCTTGCTTTGTGGTTGCAGGGTTGCATGAGAGGGATATCTTTGACCTCTTCCTCCCCGAGTTCGATAAACCTTGGGTGATCCACTTAAGGGAAAACTTGCTGCTGTTCTACAAACCTCCGCACTTGGAGGCCCAACACCGTCTACAGGAAAGGAGGGGAACGTAGACATCAAGCACTTTTCCGGCGCCGTTGTCGGGAGGAAAGGTAAAAGGTACTCACACTCCGGACCTCGGCTACTAAGCTATTTTCCGGCGCCGTTGTAAGTACTCGAAGCTATTTCCTTTAGACTCGCAATTGCGACATTTGGTTTCTTGTTTACACTAGTTAGGCATAATGGAAAACAACAAAAATATGAGAGATCTTTATGAACTTTATCTTGAATTAGGACATGATGTGTTTGAAGAAAGAATTAAAAAACCCATGGAACTTTATATGCATGCTAATGGGAATGTTATTAATATGAATGCTTTGAACACCATTGTTGCTAATGCTATGGAAAATTCTAAGCTTGGGGAAGCTGGCTTTGATGAGCATGATATTTTTAGTCCCCCAAGCATTGAGGAGAAAATTTACCTTGATGATACCTTGCCTCCCATTTATGATGATTATAATGATAGTAGTCTTTTGTTACCACCTGTTATGGAGGATAAATTTGATTATGATTACAATATACCTCCTATATTTGATAGCTACTTTGTTGAATTTGCTCCCACTACAACTAATAAAATTGATTATGCTTATGTTGGGAGTAGTAATTATTTTATGCATGAGACTCATGATAAGAATGCTTTAAGTGATAGTTATATTGTTGAGTTTGCTCATGATGCTACTGAAAGTTATTATGAGAGAGGAAAATATGGTTGTAGAAATTTTCATGTTACTAAAATGCCTCTCTATGTGCTGAAATTTTTGAAGCTACACTTGTTTTATCTTCCTATGCTTGTTACTTTGCTCTTCATGAACTTGTTTGTTTACAAGATTTCTTTTCATAGGAAGCATGTTAGACTTAAATGTGCTTTGAATTTGCTTCTTGATGTTCTCTTTTG
This sequence comes from Lolium rigidum, assembly GCF_022539505.1. NCBI lineage: Eukaryota > Viridiplantae > Streptophyta > Magnoliopsida > Poales > Poaceae > Lolium > Lolium rigidum. The sequence goes on along the minus strand of NC_061514.1, from coordinate 37,504,864 downwards.
CTTCATTGTCTATTTTCATGAGAGCATCATCATTAAAACTGCTGAGCCCATCTTAATGGCTATAAAGAAAGAACTTCTTGGGAGATAACCCATGTGTTATTTTGCTACAGTACTTTGTTTTATATTTGTGTCTTGGAAGTTGTTTACTACTGTAGCAACCTCTCCTTATCATGTTTTTGTGCCAAGTAAAGTTTCTATGTCAAAGTTGATGTTATATTTGGGATCGCTGCGCAGAAACAGCATTGCTGTCTGTCACGAATCTGGGCTCAGTTCTCTGTAGAAAATTCGAAAAAATCTGCCAATTTACGAGCGTGATCCTCAGATATGTACGCAACTTTCATTAGTTTTGAGTTTTTCCATTTGAGCAAGTCTGGTGCCATCTTAAAATTCGTCTTTACGGACTGTTCTGTTTTTGACAGATTCTGCCTTTTATTTCGCATTGCCGCTTTTGTTAAGTTGAATGAGTTTCTTTGTTCCATTAACTTTCAGAAGTTATGTGCAATGTCCAGAAGTGAAAAGAATGTTTGTGTCACCTCTGAACATGTGAATTTTTGATTATGCACTAACCCTCTAATGAGTTTGCTTGAAGTTTGGTGTGAAGGAAGTTTTCAAGGGTCAAGAGATGAGGATGATATACTACGATCAAGAAGAATGAAAAGTCTAAGCTTGGGGATGCCCCGGTGGTTCATCCCTGCATATTTCAAGAAGACTCAAGCATCTAAGCTTGGGGATGCCCAAGGCATCCCCTTCTTCATCGACAAAGTATCGGGTTCCTTCTCTTGAAACTATATTTTTATTCGGTCACATCTTATGTACTTTACTTGGAGCGTCTGTATGTTTTTGTTTTTGTTTTTGTTTGAATAAATGATTGTTTGGGAGAGAGACACGCTCCGCTGGTTCGTATGAACACATGTGTTCTTAGCTCATAATATTCATGGCGAAGTTTCCTCTTCGTTAAATTGTTATATGGTTGGAATTGGAAAATGCTACATGTAGTAATTCTAAACTGTCTTGGATAATGTGATACTTGGCAATTGTTGTGCTCATGTTTAAGCTCTTGCATCATATGCTTTGCACCCATTAATGAAGAAATACATAGAGCTTGCTAAAATTTGATTTGCATATTTGGTTTCTCTAAGGTCTAGATAATATCTAGTATTGAGTTTTGAACAACAAGGAAGACAGATGTAGAGTCTTATAATGTTTACAATATGTCTTTTATGTGAGTTTTGCTGCACTTGTTCATCCTTGAGTTTGCTTCAAGTAACCTTGCTAGCCTAAACCTTGTATCGAGAGGGAATACTTCTCATGCATCCAAAATCCTTGAGCCAACGACTATGCCATTTGTGTCCACCATACCTACCTGCTACATGGTATTTCTCCGCCATTCCAAAGTAAATTGCTTGAGTGCTACCTTTAAAATTCCATCATCCACCTATGCAATATATAGCTCATGGGACAAAATAGCCTTAAAAACTATCGTAGTATTGAATATGTACTTATGCACTTTATATTTTATTAAGTTGCTTGTTGTGCGATAACCATGCTTACGGGGAACGCCATCAACTATTGTTGAATATCATGTGAGTTGCTATGCATGTCCGTCTTGTCCGAAGGTCTATCATTTTAGTGGTTGGAGCATGCAAAATTGTTAGAGAAGAACATTGGGCCGCTAACTAAAGCCATGAACCATGGTGGAAGTTTCAGTTTTGGACATATATCCTCAATCTCATATGAGAATAATAACTTTGCTACATGCTTATGCATTTAAGAGGAGTCCATTATCTGTTGTCCATGTTGTCCCGGTATGGATGTCTAAGTTGAGAATAATCAAAAGCGAGAAATCCGAAATGCGAGCATTCTCCTTAGACCTTTGTACGAAGCGGCATGGAGGTACCCCTTTGTGACACTTGGTTGAAACATGGCATGCGAAGATCCGGTAGTCCAAGTTAAGTAGGACGAGGTGCGGGCACTATTAGTATACTATGCGTGAGGCTTGCAACTTGTAAGATATAATTTTCATAACTCATATGCTTTATTACTACCGTTGACAAAATTGTTTCATGTTTTCAAAATAAAAGCTCTAGCACAAATACAGCAATCGATGCTTTCCTCATTGAAGGACCATTCTTTTACTTTTATTGTTGAGTCAGTTTACCTATCTCCTTCCACCTTAAGAAGCAAACACTTGTGTGAACTGTGCATTGATTCCTACATACTTGCATATTGCACTTATTATATTACTTTGCATTGACAACTATCCATGAGATATACATGTTACAAGTTGAAAGCAACCGCTGAAACTTAATCTTCCATTGTGTTGCTTCAATGCCTTTACTTTAAATTATTGCTTTATGAGTTAACTTTTATGCAAGACTTATTGATGCTTGTCTTGGAGTACTATTCATGAAAAGACTTTGCTTTATGATTCAGTTGTTTACTCATGTCATTACCATTGTTTTGATCGCTGCATTCATCTCATATGCTTACAATAGTATGATCAAGGTTATGATAGCATGTCACTTAAGAAATTATCTTTGTTATCGTTTTACCTGCTCGGGACGAGCAGAACTAAGCTTGGGGATGCTGATACGTCTCCAACGTATCGATAATTTCTTATGTTCCATGCTACTTTATTGATGATATCTACATGTTTTATGCACATTATATGTCATATTTACGCATTTTTCGGAACTAACCTATTAACAAGATGCCGAAGTGCCGGCTCTGTTTTCGCTGTTTTTGGTTTCAGAAATCCTAGTAACGAAATATTCTCGGAATTGGACGAAATCAACGCCCGGGTTCCTATTTTGCCCGGAAGCATCCAGAACACCCGAGAGCCGCGCAGAGGGGCCCTGTGGGCCCCGGATGACATGGTGGCGCGGCCCAGGCCCCGGCCGCGCCACCCTATGGTGTCGTCGCCTCGTTGACCCTCTCGCGCCGCCTCTTCGCCTATATAAAGCCCCCGCATCGAAAACCCTTACGGAGGAAGCCACGATACGAGAAAAGTTCCGGAGCCGCCGCCATCGCGAAGCCAAGATCCGGGGGACAGGAGTCTCCGTTCCGGCACCCTGCCGGAGCGGGGAAGTGCCCCGGAAGGCTTCTCCATCGACACCGCTGCCATCTCCACCGCCATCTTCATCACCGCTGCTGCTCCCATGAGGAGGGAGTAGTTCTCCATCGAGGCTCGGGGCTGTACCGGTAGCTATGTGGTTCATCTCTCTCCTATGTACTTCAATACAATAATCTCATGAGCTGCCTTACATGATTGAGATTCATATGATGATGCTTGTAATCTAGATGTCATTATGCTAGTCAAGTGGGTTTTACTTATGTGATCTCCGGAGACTCCTTGTCCCACGTGTGTAAAGGTGACGAGTGTGTGCACCGTGTGGGTCTCTTAGGCTATATTTCACGAAGTACTTATTCACTTGTTGAAGAGCGTAGTGAAGTGCTTATTTATATCTCTTGATGATTGCAATGTGTTTGTATCACAATTTATCTATGTGCTACTCTAGTGATGTGTTATTAAAGTAGTTTTATTCCTCCCTGCATGTGTGCAAAGGTGACGAGTGCGTGCACCGTGTTAGTACTTGGTTTATGCTATGATCATGATCTCTTGTAGATTGCGAAGTTAACTATTGCTATGATAATATTGATGTGATCTATTCCTCCTACATATGCATGAAGGTGACAAGTGTGCATGCTATGCTAGTACTTGGTTTAGTCGTTTTGATCTATCTTACACTTAAGGTTACTAAAATATGAGCATTATTGTGGAGCTTGTTAACTCCGGCATTGAGGGTTTGTGTAATCCTACGCAATGTGTTCATCATCCAACAAAAGTGTAGAGTATGCATTTATCTATTCTGTTATGTGATCAATGTTGAGAGTGTCCACTAGTGAAAGTCTATTCCCTAGGCCTTGTTCCCAAATACTGCTGAGTTACTACTTGCTTGTTTACTTGTTTTACTTGTGTTACTATCGCTGCAATACTACCACCATCAACTACACGCCAGCAAGCTATTTTACGGCATCGTTGCTACTGCTCATATATATTTATACCACCTGTATTTCACTATCTCTTCGCCGAACTAGTGCACCTATTAGGTGTGTTGGGGACACAAGAGACTTCTTGCTTTGTGGTTGCAGGGTTGCATGAGAGGGATATCTTTGACCTCTTCCTCCCTGAGTACAATAAACCTTGGGTGATCCACTTAAGGGAAAACTTGCTGCTGTTCTACAAACCTCTGCACTTGGAGGCCCAACACTGTCTACAGGAAAGGAGGGGGAACGTAGACATCAAACACACACAATGAAAAATAAAAAACATAGTTTAGGGACAACACATAAACATAAAATTTTAAAACATGTATTGCTCATCATCAGACAATGAAATACACTAACCGGTATTTCGCCATAGGTTCCATCCTCCGCAGAAACCAAGTCAAGTTTTTCAAATTCACTAACTGTCACTGAATCCCATACGCTAATTCTTGGAACAACACTAGCAAGCTCTTTGACTTTTATATCAAGATATTCTAAGTAAGTCATCTACAAAGAACAACAAAGCAAAAAAAAAAAAAAATCAGGCACTCAGATAGAATTAATCAATAACATGACAACAGAGAGTGATGAGAAACTAAAGGAGTTACTAACCAGAGGAACAACCAAGCAACCACAGAGAGCACCCTGTAGACCACAATCAACGAACGTTTTCATGGAAGCTGAAAGTTTCTGAAACACTGCTGAAGACCAATCATACGTGCAGATTTCCTCAGAAGGACCCTCAAGTGCTGAAAGGTAGTCGGGATCGACGCACTCATACGTCGTTGGACATAGAAATGCGATAATACGGAACATCATCCAATATATCTTGAAATCTTCCTCTTCCAAGTCGGAAGACAGACATATTCATTAGCTCATTTATAGTTGGGGTACTCGCCTTCACAACATGACCGATTCCTAACGACATCCCCGAATTGCTCACTGCACTTGATAGGAATGCGCCGTCCTCCAATTGGTGTGCCTAAAACCTTATGGACACACAGTGCATTGAAAGCGAAGTCAAAGCCACTTTTGAAGACAAACATCCTCTTTGAAGCAACATAGTTGCTGACAATCCAAGCAACAAAAGCCCTTGGTATCTCTTCAAGACGAATATCAAGGAGAGATCCTTGACCTATATCAGCAACATAACCCCTTTGTTTGGGGCTAAGGGACTTGCAAACAGAAATGAACTTTGGAAGGCTAAGTTTTGTACTAAATTCTGATGAACCATTAGGGATAGATCCAGAACTGCAAAACAGAAAACACATAAACACATGATCAAGACATGAAAATAAACCAGAAGCATAACAAACATATATAGGAATAACAAACAATATAAACTAACCAAGATTTTCTCAATCTGTGCTGTTCAATTTTTTCATTAGTAGCAGATACTTTCTTCTCCATTCTCATCCTATCCTGCTCAAGCTGGTCACGCACCATGAATTCCTGAGTCACCAACTCAGTACCATCAACGGAAAAAGACTGCGTATCAGATAATTGAGGGGTGACCTCATCTTCACCATCACGAGGTACGGCGGCTTCATCATCCATTGAACAACGCGAGGCTACGAGAAAACAACGAGAACTCACAAAACCAGCCGAAAAATCCACGGGGATCTTTATTGAGAACCCGCCGCCTACATTCAACAATCGAAGAAAGAAATCAAACGATAAATAGGGTTAGGAAGCATTCCAGACGAGAGGTTTCAAAAACGGATCCGAGATGGGGGCGCAAGCGTACGAAGAGGGCAAGAGGGAGGAAGAAGATGGCTCACGGGATCAATGAATGACGCCAAAAATTACGGGGACGTCACGGAAGAAAAATGGGAAAGTGAAGTAGAATAAATCCTCCCATCCACGAGTCCCACATGTCATCCACGAAGAAAAGGAATGATCAGAACAAGGAGGACCCACATGTCATACTGAAACACCAACTCCCATTTAATGAAATATGCTGGCCCACAAATGCAGGAGAAGAATTATCTCGAAAGTAGAAATCTTAACTAATCCTCCACTTTTGGTGGACAACAGGATCACGCTTTCCATCTCCTCCTCTCTCTCCAACAGATTCAAAATTCAAATCCAGATCCAGACGAGGGGAACGACGAAGCCACCAACGAAGACGAAGGAAGACGAACGATCACGAACTCAAGGTAAACATCTAAATTCCACGTTCGTAGATTTGAAACGTACTATTCCGTGCCCCGATTTTTCTCGCTCGACAGTCTGGAACCCCATCCACAACTAACATGTACTTCGGTGAATCGCAATTTTTCATCAATATTTTTTTTCCTTAGATTCAAAATTCGGACGTGCGGGACGAGAAAATATCAACACAAGGGAACAAACAAGGGATGAGAGAAGCTGATCTCGCGGATCGCGAGGATTAGGCAAAGTGCAAAATACATCGATCGGAACAACCTCATAGGTAAATTCACCGGGTTTCTTTCTCGTTGATTCCGGAATACAAACGAGCACTGGACTAACCACTCAAACACGCACTAAACAAGTTCAAACACTGGATACTCATCAAAACTAGTCGTAAATTCAAACTTGCACATTTGCTTCGAATACTTGTCAAAAAGTAGCACTCAAACTTCTCAACCTTACACGCTTGCTCTTCATAGTCTTGAACTTCAACATTTCATACTCTGCAGAGCTGGAGAGGAAAAAAAAGAATCATCGAGAGAAGATGGATGAAACATGGGCACCACAAAACAAGGATGAAGAACAACAAATAATGTGGTTGAACAAGCTGCCACACTGGAGTAAAGATACCACTAACTGCTGAACAGATGGCAAAAGTTGCAAAAATGGTAAAACTTATCAAAATCCAATCTACTTACAAGCACCTCCCCGTTATGCTATAGTGCTAAACTTTGTCGTACATGGAAGTACCAATTGACCATGTTAACAAGTACTAGTAAAAGCTTGCATGGAGAAAACGGACAAACTTGTGCATATAATGATTTCATATTAACTATTACTAGTAAATATTCATATTAACAAGTACTAGTAACAATTGCTTGGAAAAACAATTTCCATCTTTGTCAAACAAAAGCAACGAGTATTATCGTGCCTATGTTGTTCAAGAAGTACTAGCCCATAGTAGTAAGAAGCACTAGAAACAATTCTAGGCAATAACGACTTACACATGTCAACGGGTACACAACTTCTAGTACTGTGCCTATAATATGACCTTATTGTGATTTATTTGTAATGTGATCATATATCTGCATTTAAAATGTACACAAAATAAACTATTATTCCTTTTTTTTGACATGCATGTACACAAAAATTTATAATCATTTTTTTTCGAGGCAAGAATACACGCATGGAAGAATAAAAAGGAGAAAATGCAACAAAATAAACTTAAACAAGGCTGAGTCACGGTACGGAGTGCGAGTGTGCTCACCTTAAACGATCTCTAATTGAAGTAAAGAAGGAAGAAGCTTCCAGGCAACGACTCAACAATGGAATTGGATAGAGGGATGAAGGAAAAAAAATTGCTAACCTCTGAGAATATCAATCAGTATGCTCCCTCCTACGCTTGTTCAAGAGAGTATCCTTCCCTGCATGCAAGCAACGTCAAATCATATCAATCGCAAAACTTCACAATAAAGGTTGGTAAAATTAATTAATACATATGGAACTGAAAATTCATTAGTACATATTATTGAATCAATTTAACAAATATAATTAAAATTAATTATTTTCTGTGATAGTAATATTACTATTGTCAATCTTCTTACGGGATGCGATGGCAACAATGTGAGACAAAAACATCACGAACAAACGGGAAAGCATAATTATGTGTCGGCAACAAGCGGCAGAACAGCTCGGCTACACCGGCGGGAAAATACATGCAAAGAAGCTCATCAAGTTACGAGGTAAGTAACAAAGGTTATAGAAGTAAAGTACAAAGTCAAAACATTTTTAGGATAAATCACGATAATTATTTATCCATTTCTCGGGGTTTATTCAAAGAAATCGAGGACGATGATATGTACGACGACAACAACGACAACAACAACACACGAGATCAAGCTAGTAGACAAGCACGAGACCTCCCGACAACAATCTCAACAAAACAAAGAAGACATCAAAAAGGCATGTAGATTACGGTTGATCAACACTTCTCGCAATGACGACAACGAAGCTGTGATTAAAAAATATCCGACAAAATTAAATTTATATCTAATTTGCGGGAGGTTTACGGCAACCGAGCGAGGAATGAAACAACATGCAGGTCCAAGCGGCAAATATGGTATACCGGACAAAACGAAATAAGCTGGAAAACACAAAAGCAACCAATACCAGCAAAAATTAGCAAGGTACAATGATTATGCACTCCGGAGAAACATCGGTAAACCGGGAATCTAACATAAAGTTTACTTGATTTACTTATCTTCGGGAAATGAAGTTTGCTACAGACCAACACCAACTCCGGTGATAGCACAACAAGCAATACAAAGGTAGTAACTACATGTATGCACTAAAATTATCAAGTTCATTTAAAACAATGCATTAAAAAAATTAAGCGTATACCTTTAATTTACGGGAAACATATGAAGCATACACATGTACGAAACATCGGGAAATAAAAACATCGATCACCGGAGTACGTAATTTTGATTTTTGAAACGAGTCCACGCTTGTGTTATATGTGGAAAATAAACACTAAAATATATAGACCTACGAAACACCATCTTACAAAACTGATGCACAATGTAAATGTTATGAATTCAGGAAACCGGAGGAATGGGAAGTACCGATGAAGAAACAAGTGCCTCAAAGGAAACAGAGTCAAAAGGAAGCTTATTCATCATCGCAGAAACACGGCACGGGACAATCAAACTCGTCCACGGAGGAACAAGCTACTAAACAAGAAACAAAAGAAGAACGCGAACGATGATGATCCGAGAAATAAATCCAGATCCTCCAACAAAGATGGAAGAAGAAATGGACAAGATGTTCAACACGAGATGACTACCCGAGCGAGTTGAAGAGATTATCGGTGCGGCTATACCAAAGGAAGGTGCCCGCTTCAAAACAAGAGACGATGCATTCTACGGATACGCTCCGTATGCAAGAAAGGAAGGATTTGCGGTGAAGAAGTTCAGCAGCAAGAGATCGAGGAAAAAACGGAGAAATTTACATGCAAACATTCACATGTAACAAGGAAGGATGCACAAACACGGATGCCAAAACATCGTCTCGAGAGGAGAACAAATATACTGCGAAGGCTGGCTGTAAAGCACACATAATTGTAAGAGAATTTGATGGATACTTGGTACATCAAGAAGGTCCACTTAGAACACAACCATCCGCTGGAGCCAACAGACTATCTCATTAGGTTTGCACACTTTGTCACAAAAGGATGGCTGATCTCGACGGGAGATTAATTCATCTACTACGAGATGGGACGTACGCCACCAAGGAAGATGATGTTAATCTTCCGGTCAATCGGAGGAAAATTCCGCGGAATACCCTTCGATGCTTGTTGATCTAAGCAACATAAAAAGTCAACAACAACAAATTGAAAAGGACCATGACATTCGAAGTGCACGGAACGCTTCAAGACACTCCGAGAAAACGATGCACGGCTTCTATTATGCCATGGAGATAGACAGTGAAAAAGAGTTCGCAGACTGTTTTGGATGGACGCAATGTGCGTAATGAACTACAAGCTGTTCGGTGACTACATATCTTTCGACACAACTTTCAGGCACAAACAAGTACGGCTTACCATTTGTTCCTATAGTTGGGGTGAACAATCACGGCTCCACGATCATTGTTTGCCGTTGCTCGCTCAAGGATCAAAAACGAGATACATTCATATGGGTGCTTGGAAACATTTGTTCGAGGCCATGGGTGGAAAAGAACCAAAGACAATAATAACGAGATCAGGACAAAGCAATGAAGAAAGCAATAAAGACAGTTCTAAAGACTACAACCCACGAGAACTGCTACTTCCACATCGTGACCAAGATGAGTCGGAAAGAGAGCACCTTCTTTGCAAAAAATACGGGAATGTCGAAATGCTAATGTACGTTGCAAAGAACGCATTCACACCCAGTTGAGTTCGAAATGGGATGGAATAAAGTGATAAAGGATTACAATGCTTGGCGGAGAAAAACACCTAAGCAAGTTATACGGAATAAGACACGAGTGGGTACCAGCAGTACTTCATGGATAATTTTTTCCCATTCTCATCAAGCACGGGAAGGAGCGAGAGCACAAATAACATGTGGAAATGCTATAGCCAGCACACAGACACAATAACAATGTTCCTTGAACAATACGTGGTTATACAAGACAAGTGCTTATCCGCCCTGGACAAGAAGAAGCTCGTATCATCACTCAAAACAGCAAAAGCGAGTAACAAGACACCCGTTTGAGAAGCAAGCTCTTGAACAATTCACAAATGACATATTCGAGAAGTTCCGGATCGAGATAACAAACAACACAAGCATTCAAGGTAGATGGATCTCTTGAACCCGGTCGCCACCTCCGATCTGAAAAGAATAGTGAAATCCTACGACCACATGGAATTCAAAAGGGAGTGTTTCGAGGTCACATTTGACGATGAAAAAAGAAACTTCATGTGTTCCTGCAAGAAGATGCAGAGGGATGGTATACATTGCTGCCATGTGATAAAAGCAATGGTTCACATGGAGATCAGTGATTTGCCAGAGAGTTTTGTGATTCAAAGATGGAGAAAATACATAGACACGGAACTCGCAACATTAAGAAATGTCGCATATGCTACTTGCGGAGATGAAACACTAAAGTTTGCCGGTGTGATGAGCCATATGGCAGAACTTTGCAACAAAGCATGCCCAATTGACAAAGCATATAATGTCATGATTCAGTGTATGCGAGATATGGAAACAAAAGTGCTTGGCAGCAATCGAGAGAAGATGAAGGAGCCAAAAAACTACACGATGAAGAAACAGCTAGCAACGAAACATTACGTGACCCACCAATGTCCGACGGAAGAGGAACAAAAAGAGGAGACGAGAATGATGCCAGGTTCGGAAAAAAAACAGAAAACTAGACAAATAACATGCGGCCACTTGCAAAGTATCGGGACACAACAAAACAGGATGTGAAACAACGAAAGCGAGAAATAGCAGACACGAGACGGCGGCACAAGCGAGCGGCAGACACGAGAAGCGACATCACGGCAAAGGTATACAAGCAATACGGCACAGGATCAATCAACGAGATAGACACACAAATGATGATAATAACACAACGGAAAGAACAAGAATTCCAGGGAAACACGCACGGTATGTACTACCACAACGGAAGAATAAGGTGTAACATGGAATATCTAGTATTTGGAACACAAGACATATTAAAACGGTAAGTGTGCCCATGAAATTACTTTTGTCAGTTATGAAAACCTACTGATGTAAATATTAAGCTTTTTCCAAAAAGCTAAACATAAATTTGAAATATATTTATTTTGCGAGAGGTCGAAGATGAGCAAAGGATATCAAAGGAGAACAATAAAAATAGAAATCACACAAGGAGGAGGCCTCGGGAATATTTTAGAATATATGATAGAAACAATGGAATGAATATGTAATGTTCTTATGTACTTCATTTCCTTATTTTGTACAATCAAGTTCACTTCATTGACTTCATTTGGACGAAAAAAGGATAACCATTGTAAAAGCAGTTCTTACTTTCGAATTCTTCAATCTGTTCGCGTACGAAACTTGCCAAATAATCGGGAGAATCATAAGTGAGCATCATTCCAGCGAAGTACTTGTCGAAAACTTTCAATGTCGATCCGAAAAACACGAAACAACACAATGGTTAATTATCTTCAACAAGAATACACAAAAATTCAGAACGCACATGCTCCGAACGGAAAAGTACACAAGATGTACAAGTACTAAACAGAATCATTGACATGTAGTATTATACGGTGAACAGGTACTAAAAAAACCGCCTTACATTCTATTGAATAAAAGTATAAAACTATGTACACAACACATTACCTACCTTGAATACATGTGGGTAAAAATTAGCCTTGAACATCCAAATAAACCTCATTGCATAGATACCACAGTCACGCCTCGCGCTTCTCCTAATGGACAAAAAAGAAAAAAACAACTAAATCCAAACACAGTAAATAAAATAAAATCATAATTCACATTATGGAAAGATGATTACTCTGAACAAGAAGGGGTGCCGCAAACTACCTCCAACAACATTTTCAGTTTCAGGCTCCTTTACCTTGCAAGTACATGGCTGCCTTTTCAACTCAATTGACAAAAGAGAAACCATATCACGCATCTGGTCAACAAGACCATGTCCCATTCTTATCATTGAGGAAGTGAAGAAAGTCTTCCAGATTTCTTTAAGCTTACAACGTAACTGTAAACAAAAAAAACACAATTAAGAATGCGGTTTACAATAACACAGTAATTAAAAATCAAAAAACATAACAAAAAGCTCACATCATTATGCATTTCACCAGGAAACATATCTGAAATGTGACGATCAACTGCTTCACCAAGATGGTCGGGAATATCCGCACGAGAGTGAAAACCTGGCTCTGACATCTTTTCCAACCTGTTAACACAAATTACACAATTATATGGGTATGCAACTAAAACACCATTAGGTGCACAAGTACCAGAGAAATAGGAGAACAACTAAAGAACAAATTGCCACATGAGTACCAAAGACAAAATCGAACAAGTACCCGCCACAAACGGCTAGACACACACACAGGTACAAAACTATAGCACAAAGAAGTACCAAACCACCTTCTTAACAAGCACTGGAGAACTGTAAAAATAGTTCAGGTACGATGTGTGCATCTTATAACTTTTGAAACTAGAGAAAACAGGACGACGAAAAAAGAGTCCAAGAGAAACCACACAGACCACCTACGTCGTCGCAATTGCATATCTTCACTAAACTTCTAAAACGATTTGCGCATCTGGCACAGATACATCGACAACCAAACAAACCAAGAGAAACCAACATAATTTACAAACCGAAAACTCTAGAAAAAAGAAAACACTAGCACCTTTGGTACCGCTAACTCTACAACAAATAGACCAAAGGAAACTAGACAACTAGATAAAAACTAGCACAACGAAAACTATAGAAAAACAGACCAATATGAATTTACCAGTACACAATTACAATACAAGTAGGTGCACAAGTACAAGTACAAGAGATATAGGAGCACAAGTACAAGAGATATAGGAGCACAAGTACAAGAGATATAGGAGCACAAGTACAAGAGATATAGGTGCACAAGTACAAGAGATATAGGAGCACAAGTACAAGAATTTTAGGTGCACAAGTACGATAGACTGAGCTACACAGGTACAGAACAAATTATCACACGAGTACCAAGGACAAACAATAACAAGTACCGAGAGACAAAGGAAAGCAAGTCCCGGCAGAAAAGGCTGGACACACAAGTACTAGATAATAACACACGAAGTACAAAACCATCTTATGAACAAGCACTTGCACAACCCTAAAACTAGTTCAGGTACGATGTGGGATACATATAAGCCCTAAAACAAAATACACGAGATAGAAACCACAAGAACAAGCGAGCATCGTCGCATTTGCATGTCAACACGAGACGGGAAACTCAGCGGCTCCTCCAAGGAGGGTAAATCGTCAAGAAAAAAGACAAACAATCCGTAAATAATAAGATGCATGTCATCACGAGATGTGTAACGGAGCGGCTACACCGGCGCCGCATAATCAACGGCAATGTTCCTCAGAAGGTGTGTAACCAAGAGGCGGCGAAAGAAATCGACGAAAAAAGTACCGACTTTACTCAGAGAAAACGCATCTGCATCCGCCTTCCGCATTTTTCCAATTGAAAGTGCTACCTCCCTCCCATTAATTCCCCGAGAAAACTCACAGCCCGGAAATACAAAGGAAAAAACTGATTCGATCTAATCGAATCAAAGGGAAAAACCAAGATCTTAGAAACCCTAAGCGAGGCGAGAAAAACACGACGGCGCTTACCACCTGGAGCAGGAAAAACGTCCGCCGACGATGAGTTGCGAGAGGTTCCCGACGAGCAACGGAGGAGAAGGGAAAATAGCAGCGCCGCCGAGCGAGACGACAAGCCGAAACGGCGAGCCACGAAGATAGGCGACGAAAAAGAAGACTAAAGGAAAAACGGAGATAAAGGCAAACGCGAATCGGGTACCCGTAAACCCGTTAGCGGGAAGCGCGCCCGTTACGAGAAATGGACGGTTCGCAAACTCACCAGAAAGCAACACGTGTCGCGCGCGGAGGCAGTCCACCGGCAAATTGCGCGCCCCACGTTCACCCACGTGTCGAGCGCGGAGCAAGTCCATTCCCTTCCCAGAGGTCGGCCTTTTTCTAGAGTTTTCGGCGACAGTGAGCTTGACTTCGAAATGAACCTGGCAGTGACCCGATCTAAACTGGGCCGAGCTGCGTGTCGACACACGTTACGCAACTTAAGCTGGGCCGAGGTATCTTCGATACATTAAGCGACTTTTAAACATAGGCCGAGGTCCAGTTTATTATGTCTGATTTTCTCTTTCAGAGAATTTCCTGTGCTAGTCAAAAAAGTTCACAGTCGGTTGTAAGCGAAACCACTGTCACACCAACTGTTTAAACGGGATTGTTCCTAATTTGAATACCAGACAATTTCGGCCCTCAAAAAATTTGGATAACTGTTTTTTAGAAACTTAGTATAAACGCAGACGCTCACATACACTCACAGACTCACCCCTATGAACGCACACACACACAACCTATCCCTATGAGCACCTCCGGAAGACTGAGTCGGTGGATTGGATCTTGAAATTGACGAAGTCAACATAAACGCCTCGTTGTCGACGGGAACGTCGCCTCCCGCCGAATGAATATTCCGCCTTTATGAGACACACAGATGTCAAACCTGTGATTTGAACTCTGGTGGGCTGGGGTACGACCACCATTTAGTCGTTCATACTACACTTTCTTTTATGGAGGGTGTGAGAGTGGTTTCGCTTATGTCGTGGCAAATCAACAACCACAAGTAGAAATTTATGAAATGAATAGTTAGATAAAATCAATAGCTACAAGTTATTCCGTAAAAACATGTGAACGGTACAAAATAAAAAATTCGTGAAACTTAGGAGGCAAATAAATAATTAGTATTATGAATAACCAGGACATTCGAGAATAGAAAAACAAAATTTCACATTTTTCGTGAATGTTCCTAAAACCACAAAACTTCTTAAAATTAAAATTGATGCCTTTGTAAATTATCTTGTCGTGGTGTCTCACTGAATTTATTTATTCATTTATCTGATTGTAAATTCTGATTTCTTTTATATTTTCGAAAGTGTTTTCACATATGCGAGCTACATAAGTGATATCATAATGCTTGTCCAGATAGGAATCGAACAACTCAGCTTTAGAAACATATTAATAAGTCATATTGCCGGTGTTAAATTTGGGTGATTTTTTTTTTGATTTAGGCTACAATTGAAGCACAAACACATATGTTCTTCTGCTCTTCAAAACTTTAAAATTGTAAATTTTGCTAATGTTCAAATAATGAGATCAACATATGTTAATTGCCTGGTGTTGGATGCTGGAAACAATAGAAATATACCGAACAACTGAAGGGCAAGAAAAATACTATCCATGAGGCGCAAATGTATCATTTCTTAGCACATGATCTTGATTTAGATGCCAATTTTTGCACATGGCATAAACCAAATATAGGAAGAAGAAAGAGAAATAATAATGTCACGTCGACCAACCCAGGGTCTCGACGCCTCCTATAAAGCCACCCCTTTGCTCTCCCCTGGAAAACAAGCTCTATTTCTTCACCAACTCTGCCTCCTCTCCTTCGTGCCATTCGCCTAGGAATAGCAGAGCAACTTCCAGCCGGCGGGCGTCAATGGCCAAATGCGGCAAGATCAGAAGCATCGTCCGCCTCCAGCAGACGCTGCGGCGGTGGAGGTCGCGTGCCACGGCGCGCACGGTCTCTGTTCCGGCGGGCCACGTGGCGGTGTGCGTTGGCGACGCGTCGCGGCGGTTCGTCGTGCGCGCGGCGCACCTGAACCACCCGGTCTTCCGCGAGCTGCTCAGGCAGGCGGCGGAGGAGTACGGCTTCCCGTCGTCGCCAGGACCCGTCGCGCTCCCCTGCTGCGACGAGGACCGCTTCCTCGACGTCCTCCGCCGCGTGTCCTTAGACGAGGAGCGCCTCCTGATCCGCGCCGGACGTTCGTTCTGCTGCCGCGTGCCGCCCGTCGCCACCACCCGCGACGTGGCGGCGCGGCCGTTGCTGCAAGGGATGGCCGTGGAGAAGCTTGTATGGTGAAGTGGTGATCGACCGAACACCGAAGCTGCGTGCAGAGCGTGCAAGGCAGCCGTGGTCGTTTGATTCCGGTGCCGGCGGCCGCCGCGCGGTTCTCCCGGACGCGGGAAAGGTGGAAGCATCTAGCCGCTCCCACTGCGGGCGGGCAGACCTGCCGTGCCAGCCCGCGCGCAGAGCAAGCAGCGCCGAAACATCGAAGTCATCGGCATGCTGGAGTGCCCGGCGCAATGGCGGCGCACCCCAGCCATGAATCTGCGCGCGAGCGCAACTGATGCAGACAGGCGGGCGCGGCTAGCTCTAGCAGTCTAGCTTTAGCTTTGTATTGCTTGACTGCGGGTAGAAGAATGTAGCGATTGATTAAAGTAGATGTTGATTCTTGAATCGTTATTGGTAGCAGTCCAAGACGGGGATAAAGGTTTCTTCCCTGTTGTACATTCACTTGGCAGTCATTTGTCAATGTGGACATATGGTCATGATGGTGATGTGGTCAACTTAATTGTATTTGTTTGATGATTGTCATTAGCCTTTGCACTTCTATATTGCGCATGGCATGCCTTTCTTGAGGATTTTTGTTTTTACAAGGGTGTAAATGATTCTCATTAAGATTGTCAAAACCATGTTAGTACATTAGAATTTTCTATATATCGGGACATTTAGTACATTTATTTCAATGTAGTGGCTTTTGCCACACATTCGATTCTGAATGAAATGTGTTAGCTTGTTATACGTTAGGTAATGCGGGTGAAAGTGTGCTAAATGGCATTTGTCGTATGGTTTCACCCATTAATATGAAGCATTTGGATATTGGTCTTCATATTATTAGTGTACATGTAGACATTAGTTGAGCTATATTTAAAATTTTCAATGTAGATTAGTACACACTTTATTTTATAAACATGATCTTTTATTCATAATTAGTATACATGCCTTATTTAAATATATTCAAACTATAATTTGGTAAATTAAAAAACATATTGAGACATAACGACTAGTTATTTTGATAGTCATTAAATTTTCTTCATAAGGATGTGTTCTCTATGTTGCGGGGAACTATTTTTGGAGAATACACACTAAGTGAGCCGCCATAATATACATGGTTACACAACTACCAGCACACTCTACTTAATCTACTCCATCACTCCTTTTTCTCTAATGCTATCTTATTTAACACTAGGCGCTTCTCCCAAAGCGACTATAATGTCCTTGTATTGAAACACAAGTGAAGAAATAAATGTTAGACAAACATGGATTACAGGAAAAATCATGTATATACTACCTAGAGCAATAATCAAGCAAATAATTAGTCACTAAAAATTTGGCATGGGGTGGAAACTACAACTCTTATTCGGTACCTACCTCTAGGCTATTCCAAATCTAGTGCCCATCTTGAAAGCTGTTCGAGCTTGGTAGCACTATTTAGCTATTTACATGCATGGCAGGTAAATGCACCTATGGAACGTGTAGAATAATGCCATTAGATTCTTCACACATGTAGGACCATGCATATCTCCACATTGCAAGATATGTTAACACTAGAATTCTCCCCCAAATACTTTGCTCTAGATATTTCTTGCGCTTTTTGTGAACTAGGTATATTAATTTTATATAATCCCCAAATTAAAGATCATCTAATTTCCTAGTACTTCCGGAGTGTGTTTACCTTTCTTCCTTCAAAATTGAGCATTGCATTAGTCTTGATCTCTACATTAATTTAGTACTGCACGGTTTGGCGAGTCGTCTGCATCGTATCTGTGCACAAGGCATCAGGGTCGACGCCCTGATTGAACATTTGCCGCGACGATCCAGCATCTGCTCGTGCAACGACGTCTGAGCTACGGGAGCGCCATGACCTCGACCGATGCACGTACTCCCTCCGTCCACAAATAAGTGTACATCTAGGTTTTTAGATAAGTCAAATTTGTTTAATTTTGATCAACTTATTATCAAAAATTATACACATATGTGACATTAGATTACTATATTATGAAACTACATTTCAAGGTGGATCTAGTGATACTAATCTAGTGTCATAAATGCTGCTACTTTTTCCTAAAAAGGTGGTCAAATGTAATAAAGTTTGACTTATCAAAAAACCTAGATGTATACTTATTTGTGGACGGAGGGAGTACGTGTCACTGCTTCGGGCCGTCGCACATGCATATGCGGAGCCCCGGCCGGACCCCAGAATCTCCGCGACGGGAGCAATCATGCATATACGGTGGCAGTGGACTGGAGCGGCTGTTCCAACCGAAATTTGTGCGTCCTAATTTCAGGTTCGAGATCACATCATCAACACGATTACATCATTACATGTAGAGATCAGGTCTTATTCTTATATATGCAGCTAAATACATAAGTCTAAATACATATACTTTCTCTGATGTATACATGGGTGGGGCAGATGCATGCATCGATCGTCCTTTCTGGTGCTTAGTTGTACTAACCGTGGACTATCAAGTACTTCCAACTAGTACTGCCTGCTTTTCTTGGATTAGACTAGATTAGATTTGAGAGGACGACCCTAAGTTGCTGCATGCTCCTTGTGCTAAACAGCTAATCTGAAAAGGAGCCGCTTAATTCGTACAACTATCAAATTAGCTACAAGCCATACGAATCTATCGTGTATAATACGGCCATGCTGCGGCGTCAGCCACATGCTCCCATATGCCACACCAGTACACCACGATACACCCCCATCATTTCCAATTGTAACGCGCCCACTAAGTATGCTAAGTAAACAAATCGTGCCGGCGACCTCAGTGCGTACTTAGCTTGGGTACTTGACACGTAGAGCATCTACGTACGAGAGGGCACACGACAAAGCTCGATTTGGTGCATGCACTCCGTATGATCGGCGCAAATCAGACGATCAAAGCATTCTCCTATACGCCTGCAGTATAGGTCTTCTTGCAATATTGTTCCATTCGCATCTACACTTCTCTAATGCAGATGGAATCTCTGATCGGCGCGAAAGGATAAATAAACCCTTGTATCAGCAGGTAGGATTAATCATTCCGGAGCTAATCATTTTTCATCCAACAAGGTGCTAGTTAAAGAACGTGTTAGATGTATATATCTGTATATTGTAGTTTCCCCATATGTTAGGGGCTTCCTGCATATTTTCACCTGTACATGTACTATATATTGTGGCCTTTAGCCCCCTGGTAATACAACAAGCATATTACTTTAACATGATATCAGAGCTAAAATTGATCCTCCTCCTCCTCTAGTCCGTACGGCCGACGTTCAAGCTTGTTCCGGCCGATCCAGTTTCTCTCTCCGCTCATCTGCCCGACGCCCCAGCCGATCTCCCCTGCGTGTCGATCTCGTCTGAACTGCGGCTCCGCTCGATCCGTTCGCCCGCGTGAGGCCGCCGCCTACTCCCGCGTGAGGCCGCCTTGCCCGCGTGAGGCCGCCGCCTGCTCCCGCGTGAGGCCGCCGCCTGCTCCCGCGTGAGGCCGCCGCCTGCTCCCGATCCCGTGCGACCCGCCAGGGGCCTCGATCTCCCCGCTCTCCCATCAAGTCGCCTGCCTGGTGAAGCTCCCGCGAGTCCTCGATCGCCCCCAGGTCCCTCGACTCGATCCCGCCAGGCCGCCCGCTCCCGATCCCGCCAGGTCGTCGCCCAGGTCGCCCGCTCCCGCCAGGTCGCCAGACCCTCTGCTGCCCCGACCGATCTATCTCCGCTCCGCCCCGATTCCCAGCTGAGGTCGTCCGCCTGGTCCCGCCTGGTCCCGATCTCCGCTCGATCTCCTGGCCTGCTTGCCCCGCTCCCCTCATGCTCTGCTTATTCCGGGTCGGCCCTATTCTTTCCTGCTCGTTGACTTGATCTAAAAATAAATAAATAAAAACTAGTGTCGTCAGCTATGTCTTCTTCCGCTGATCCCGCCTTCTCTTTGGGTCTCCCTTCGGTACTTGGTATTTGTCCGCTGCCTCCGTGTATGACGGCTAGCCATTCTTCATCGCCGTTTGCAGCCTCTTCACGCGGCTCTGCCCGCGCTTCCCCGACTTCGTCTACGTCGGCTCGCCGCTCTACATCGACTTTTGCGGCCTCTTCACGCGACTCTGCCCGTGCTTCGCCGACTTTTGTGGCCTCTTCATGCGGCTCTGCCCGCGCTTCGCCGACTTCGTCTACGTCGGTCCGCCGCTCTACATCGACTTTTGCGGCCTCTTCCCGCGGTTATGGCCGCGCTTCGTCGACTCCGCCTACGTCGGCCTGCCGCTCTACATCGACTTTCGCGGTCTCTTCACGTGGTTATGACCGCGCTTTGCCGACTCTGTCTTCATCGGCGTGTTGCTCTCCGTCGCCCCCTTTGGTGGCCTCTGTGCGTGTGGCTGATACCTCCTCGTCTGCACCTGATTGTACGTCGACATCTCCAGTCGTGCCCCTCTCTGCGCATGAGATAGCGCAGCTTCACCGCCTGCTTGATGCTTGGGATTCCAGTTTACGTCAGAAGCCTCGCGGTCCGAGTCTCCGCCCTCGTCCTCATTGCACCTACTGTGGCAATGTTGGCCACACTTCCTCCACCTGTTGGACGCGGGATCCCAATTTACGTCAGCAGTTCCAGGATCGTCAGCAGGCTGGCTCTTCAGGATCTTCTGCAGTTGCACTCTCTGATCAGGACATTCTCAGGGGTCTTCGTGGTCTGCTCGCTACTACAGACTCTTCCTCGCCGGGCGGCTGCTGGTTCTGTGACTGGCTCTTCTGGCACTGCGCGACCACCAGTTTCTACACAGTCAGGTACGTCCCCGTGGTATCTGGATTCTGGAGCTTCCTTTCATATGACCTCTGAGTCTTCTATTCTGTCTGCTCTTCGGTCTCTTATTTCTCATGTCCGTGTTGTCACGGCTGATGGTACCTCTATTCCTGTTTCTAGTAGAGGTACCCTTTCTACTCCCTC
Source organism: Lolium rigidum (assembly GCF_022539505.1). Classification (NCBI taxonomy): domain Eukaryota; kingdom Viridiplantae; phylum Streptophyta; class Magnoliopsida; order Poales; family Poaceae; genus Lolium; species Lolium rigidum. The sequence goes on along the minus strand of NC_061514.1, from coordinate 37,483,570 downwards.
TTTCTCTGTCCCTGATGTTTCTCATGTTCCTCGCCTTCAGATGAACCTTTTCTCTGCTAGCCAGCTCACCGATTCTGGTTGTCGCGTCATTCTTGATGGCCGAGTCTTGTGCGGTTCGGGATCGTCGCACACAGCCCTGGTTGGAGCTGGCCCTCGTAGCCGTAAGTCTCTCGGGGCTTTGGGAGTTAGGCGGCTTCGTGTTCCTTCCGCTGCCACTCCATCTGCCGGTTCTCCTCCGGTTGTTGCCTCTCGTCACCGGCTCTTTTCAGCGGTGGCATCATCGTCTTGGTCACCTTTGTGACTCTCGCATGTCGTCTTTGGTTCATCGTGGCCTTCGGGGTCCGTCTGCTGGAGATGGGTCGTTACACTGTCAGGGCTGTAGGTTAGGCAAACAGATTCAGCTTCCTTATCCTACTAGTGTGTATGTCTCTCAGCGACCGTTCGATTTAGTCCATTCAGATGTTTGGGGTCCGGCTCCCTTCGCTTCGAAAGGGGGCCATCGATACTATATCTTATTCATTGATGATTTTTCACGGTACACCGGGTGTTTTTCATGCACTCTCGCGGTGAGGTGCTCTCTATTTATCGGCGTTTTGCGGCCATGGTCCGCACTCGGTATTCCTCACCCATTCGCGTGTTCCGTGTTGATTCTCGCTGGTGAGTATATCTCCCAGCACCTTCGTGGTGTCCTTGCTGAGGAGGGCACCCTCGCTCGGTTTTCTTGTCCCGGCGCGCATGCTCAAAATGGCGTCGCCGAGCGTAAGCATCGTCATCTTCTTGAGACCACCCGTGCTATGATGATTGCTTCTTCTCTTCCGCCACATTTACGGGCTGAGGTCTGTTGCTACGTCGGCCGACCTCATTAACATTCAGCCTTCCGCTGCTCTACAGGGTGGCATTCCTCTCGAGCGTCTCTCTGGTGTTTCTCCAGACTACTCGACTATGCGTTCATTTGGTTGCGTCTGCTATGTCCTTCTGCCTCCTCGTGAACGCACCAAACTAACCGCTCAGTCTGTTGAGTGTGTTTTTCTCGGATACAGTGATGAGCATAAGGGCTATCGCTGTTGGGACCCCGTTGGTCGTCGGATGCGCATCTCTCGTGACGTCACGTTTGATGAGACGCGTCCCTTTTATCCTCGCCCCACCTCAGGTACTTACCCGGTGGATGATATCTCTTTTCTTCTTTTTCCGGATGCACCCCCTGTTGTTCCTCCTCCCATCCCTCCTACTTCTGATGCGCCCCCCTCGGCGCCATCCTCTCGTTCGTCTAGTCCACCTAGTACTCCTCGTTCTCCGGCTTCGGCTCCTTCCGATGTTGTCCCTTCTTCCTCTTCTTCTGATGACTTGTCTTCTGCAGATGAGCTTCCCCCTTCACGGCCTGTGCGTCAGTGTCGTGCTCCAGCTCGTTACTCTCCTAGTCAGTATGGTCTCTCTGTCGTTTCCGAGCCGACTTCTTATCGGGATGCCGAGCGTCATCCTAAATGGCAGCTTGCCATGGCTGAGGAGATCGCTGCGCTTGAGCGCACTGGCACTTGGGATCTTGTTTCTCCCCCTTCTGGTGTTCGTCCTATCACGTGTAAGTGGGTCTATAAAATTAAGACTCGCTCTGATGGATCTCTTGAGCGCTATAAAGCGCGTCTTGTGGCTCGTGGTTTTCAGCAGGAGCACGGGCGTGACTATGATGAGACTTTTGCCCATGTGGCTCATATGACTACTGTGTGTACCCTTCTTGCTGTTGCTTCTATTCGCCGCTGGTCTGTCTCCCAGCTTGATGTTCAGAATGCTTTTCTTAATGGCGAGTTGAGTGAGGAGGTTTACATGCAGCCTCCTCCCGGGTATTCTGTTCCCGATGGGATGGTTTGTCGTCTTCGACGTTCTCTCTATGGTCTCAAACAGGCCCCTCGTGCACTGGTTTGAGCGCTTCGCCTCTGTGGTGACTGCTTGCTGGTTTCTCTCCTAGTCTTCATGATCCAGCACTTTTCGTTCACACTTCTCCTCGTGGACGTACTCTTCTTCTTCTTTATGTTGATGATATGATCATTACTGGTGATGATCCTGGGTATATTGCCTTCGTCAAGGCTCGTCTTCGTGACCAGTTTCTTATGACTGATCTTGGTCCTCTTCGCTATTTTCTTGGCATTGAGGTTTCCTCCACTTCTGATGTCCTTTCTATCTCTTAGGAAAAGTACATTCAGGATCTTCTTGCTCGTGCTGCTCTTGGGGATGAGCACACAGTCGATACTCCTATGGAGCTTAATGTTAAGCTTCGTCCCTGCGATGGTGATCCTCTTCCCGATCCCACCCGTTATCGCCATCTTGTTGGGAGTCTTGTTTATCTTGCTTGTCACTCGTCACGATATTTCTTATCCTGTTCATATTCTGAGTCGGTTTGTCTCAGCTCCTACCACTTGTTCACTATAGTCATCTCCTCCGTGTTCTACGTTACCTTCGTGGCACGATCACTCGTCGCCTTTTCTTTCCCCGTTCCGGCTCTCTCCGGCTCCGGTGCTATTCGGATGCTACGTGGGCGAGTGATCCTACGGATCGTCGTTCACTTTACGCTTCTTGTGTGTTTCTTGGTGATTCGCTTGTTGCTTGGAAGAAGAAGAAACAGGTCGCAGTTTCCCGTTCGAGTGTTGAGGCTGAGTTGCGGGCTATGGCTTTGTTGATTGCTGAGGTGACCTGGTTACGGTGGTTGCTTGCAGATTTTGGGATCTCTGTTACGACACCCACTCCACTTTTGTACGACGATGCAGGTGCTATCGGTATTGCACGTGATCCGGTCAAGCATGAGCTGACCAAGCATATTGGTGTTGATGCTTTTTACACACGTGCTCGGGTGCAGGATGATGTTGTTGCGGTTCATTATGTGCCTTCAGATTTGCAGTTGGCGGATTTCTTTACAAAGGCACAGACTCAAGCGCAGCATGATTTCTTACTCTCCAAACTCAGTGTTGTGGATCCACCATGAGTTTGAGGGGAGGTGTTAGATGTATATATCTGTATATTGTAGTTTCCCCATATGTTAGGGGGCTTCCTGCATATTTCCACCTGTACATGTACTATATATTGTGGCCTTTGGCCCCCTGATAATACAACAAGCATATTACTCTAACAGAACGTACCCCATATCAAATTTTGCGTCTCTTTAAGTTAATCATGCATTTTGTTCAACTTCAGCCACAATACGATTTGGTCGTGGTAGTAGTTTACAGCAAAGGAACAAATGGGACTCTGTGCTGTGCATGTCAACCGCTTATTTTTTCTACACAACCAATCAATAACAGGCTAGGAAAGTAATTCCTCAGTTATATGTGTTCCCATTATTTTCTATGTTCTTTTATACTGTTCCAACAAGGCAACATGGAACACAAATGTGGTGTTTTGGCTCATAGGCCGGAGCATATGAATGTATTGTGAGAAATACATAAAATAAAATTTTAAAAATGTCAAAAAATTCATAAATAAAATTTTGTCTGTACATCCAGTCATTTTCTGTTCGCACACAAGTTTTCGGGGATAAAAAAAATTATGTAACCTTTTTAAAAAGACAAAAAAAATGTATTTTGCCTTGAATTTTCTCAACAAATAATTAATTTAGTTATAACTATACATTTTAAACACTCGACTATTGTACAACTACACAACAACTTACGGTCCACTGATGTTGACATGTAAGATTAACATATTTGCTTCGGTCCTGTCCCTTTTTTTAATCCCCGGCTTCGCTGGCACAAAAGATGCAAAGGCACTCTCTCCACTTTTCGTTGCACGCACTCGGCTCTTCATGCCATTGCCAAGTACTCCTTGGATGATTTTAACAGACTCTAAAGGTTGGACCCTGTGCTAACTAAACTTGCAATGAAGTAAATCAGACATATTTATATACTGTTTTACAGATTTTATGTATGCAGAATATATTCCATGCTGTTTGGTCTGAACTTCTTCAATGCCAATCTTATGCTGAATCTCTCCAGGCATGATCGAGAGAACAATTTGTACCATGTGACGAGCGAACAAAATCGGGAGAACAAAAGATACTGCAGACAAGATGGAGAAAAACTCAAGTGACAAGTATATCTGCATCCTGATGCTTATTCGGGTATTGCCTGCTAAGGTAATTTTCAACACTGATTACCAGGTAGTGACAAGTTATGCGATGCTAATGCTGCATAACCAAAGTGCACACTAATTTGTTGCTGGTTCCTGCTGTAATGGGAAATAAGCAGAAATATCCTGCTAGCATCATCGATCGGCCACGCTGCTTAAAACAAAAATGCTAAAGATGGAGAGGGCTTTAGGGTGCCAGACAGCTGGTTAGGATGCAAAATAGAGTACAGGAAAGTGAAGCATCATCGTCATCATTTAGGCTTCGAACGACCATTCGGCCGGCCGGGCTACAGTCAAGGATGATTGGATGAAGCTGCTAAACTAGGAGAAAAAGGAAGGCTTGATTAGTTTGTTTTTATTCGACATAATTATGTTACTAGAACCTGGATATAAGAAACTAGACGTCCAGCCCGAAAAGGAAAAATGTAAAGGTCGCCTAGTATTTTCTTGTCTGCAGGTTGTCCCATTTAAAATCAGTTTACTAGATAACCCCCAATTTAGGTTTTATAATACACCTCAAAATAAATCGTACAAGGCCTGTCGTTTGGCGAAAGTACGGTGCTTAATTATGTCCTGCCAAGTACGTCACACCCATCGGCCTCTCTGATGCGCGTAGACTACAACGAAAACATGTACTAGTACTGACATATGTATGTGATTGTTGTAGAAGGATAGAGAGGGAGAGAGATATGCGGAATATGTTGAATGTTGTATTGAGCCTCTCGGGCGAGTATATATAGTGGTACAGACTTGGAGGCTAAGATAGCTCTCCTAGAGATATGGTAGGCAGAGATTACAAATCCTAGACTACCTAATATACCTATACCAAATATATCTCTAACACTCCCCCGCAGTCGTAGCGGTAGTGACGTGAACAACAGTAGCGTCGCGGACGGTCAGACTGGAGAGAAGCCGAAGGTAGGAACCAACGGGCTGACACTCCCCCGCAGTCGTAGCGTGAGCGTCGTGGACGATGTCGCGTCGCGGATGCTTGGACTGTAGAAGAAGCCGAGGTGCTCGTGCGAGGTGGTAGCCCTTGTGCCGATGTCGAGGTAGCCGAGAGCGTGGGTGCTGCAACCTTGGTCGGGGTAGCCGCGCGAGGGGATGCCGTGGTCGATGTCGTGGCCGGGTGCCGGTGTCGATGTAGCCGCATGCGAGGTGCTGTGCGAGGAGAGTGACGGAGACGCGCCGAGGCAGTCGTGGAGATGGTCGATGCCGAAGTCGATGCGGTCCCGAGCCGTCGAGGACGAGGTGTTGCCCTAGTTTTGCCGGAACCGGGCGCACGTCGGGGACGAAGGCATACTTCGGTTTTGCCGGAACCGAGTACACATAGAAGAAGTCGGTGACGCGGTCGAGGCGATCGTGAGGCGATGCCGAAGAAGACGTTGTCGAAGCCGATGAAGACGAGACGTCCGGCGCGAGTTTGCCGGACTCGGGAACGTGTCGGGGACGAAGGCACTTCCGGTGTTGCCAGTACCGGGCATGCGAGGGGCAGGGACCATCATGAACTTGTCGCCATGTCAGAGGGACTAGCAGAGGAGGCCTCCGGAAGCGTCGCGGTCGCAGATCGACGGAGAGATGCCGACCCTTCCCGCGGTTCTCAGAGTAGAGTAGCAGGTGGTGTAGACGGGGACGAGGCAATGGCACGGGCGACGAAGTCGAGACGGTTGGAGACGTAGAAGGCGGCTAACCCAGCGGTGACCAGGGGTGGTCATGCTGGACGCCTAGATGGGCGTTGCGGTGGTCGGCGAGCCCGAGCGCGACCTGAAGTGGTTGGCGAGCCCGGCGGCGACCTGAAGTGGGGCGCGGCGGCGGTACACGAAGTAGGCGAGGAAGACCCGGCGGCGTGACGAAGACCATGCGCGGACGGAGGCGACCCGCGCCGAAGGGGCGGCGGCGTGGTGGCCTCGGGCGTCGATGCGCGGGGGACGGCGAAGGTGACCGCGTGCGGCGACGCCACGGCCCGAGGGGCCGGCGTAGGCTGCGAGGCGCAAGTCGGTGCAGCGGCGGGACGCCACCAGCGACGTACGCGCCTCAGAAGGCGCGTCGTTGGCTAGCAGCCTAGACCAAAGGCGGCGGCGCTGCGACCCGAAGGGGCGACGCAGCGGCAACCCGATGCTCGATCGGTGGTAGGCGCGTGCTCGGGGACGTGCTTGGCGTAGACGTGTGCGGGGTCGGTTGATCAGACCGACGGTGGCGCTACACGTGCCATGGCGTGGACGACGCGCCGCAGATCGGAGTGGTTGGCGACGTTGTCGGTGATGTCCTTGGCGATGACAGCGAAGACGAACCGGCGATGGAGACCGTGCAGGCGAAACAGCCTGCTGCGTCGCACGTAGGGGCGCCCCGTGTGCGGCACGTCCGGCTGTGCCATGCGGTTGATGGCCGGTGCATGTCGATGCCGTTGTCGGAGTAGAGGCGCAAGTGGACGACGGCGATGGGCGACTCAATCCGATCTATGATCGGTAAACCAAAAGAAACGCCGGTCGAGCGACCGGCGACGCAAAAAGAAAACCAATCTACAGATTGGGAAAAAAAAAGACTCGAGGGCAGCGGATCAACGGATCGGCGAACGAACCCTCATACGGATTGCGCGGCCCCCGGAGTAGATCATGGAGATCGACCTCCCGGGGGCGGCGCGGCGCGGAAGCTTGGGCGGCGGCTAGGTCAAGGAGCGTGCCGCTCTGATACCATGTAGAAGGATAGAGAGGGAGAGAGATATGCGGAATATGTTGAATGTTGTATTGAGCCTCTCGGGCGAGTATATATAGTGGTACAGACTTGGAGGCTAAGATAGCTCTCCTAGAGATATGGTAGGCAGAGATTACAAATCCTAGACTACCTAATATACCTATACCAAATATATCTCTAACAATTGTGTTCATATTTGGTCGTATTTACATTAATCTAGCACTTACATGCTTCCTTGTTCGCAAATCCAGCGATCGATCGGTCGCAGGCCAGGTGTGTTTTACACTTTTTTGAAGCTTGATCAGTGGGTTTCCCCACTGAGTTATTTTTATTAATTTTTATAAATGGTGTCAAATACAACAAACATTGTTGCTAGAGATTAGCAACAAGCAGCTATCTACAGGCTCCAAGCCCAAAGAAAAAAAAGGGACGCTTATCTGAGTAAAATTCTCCAACATTATTTCATGCCATCCGTCAGAACAATTAAGGCGTGTACGATTCTTCGTACGTGAGAAAGCAACCGTTGGCTTGTCCCACTAAGTGTGTCTACAATTTCTCCCGAAACCAAAAGGGACGCTTATTTTAAAAACCTGGCAACGCGTGAGGATAAAATACCATGAACGTTGAGATGAGCTTAAGATTAGCTTTTAATATAGGCTGTTATAAATGTAGAAAAGTTTCTAAAGCAATGCGATTTGAATTCAGTCACAGATTAAACAAAAGTTGTTGTGGTTAATGTGCATTTATGAGTGCTGACCTTTTTTCTCCCTCCCTCGTGAATATGTGTCGGTACAATATTTGTTAGTTCAATTTCACATTCTTACAAGTTACATCCACAATTGTTTTTAAAACTCCTATTCACCCCCCTCTCCCACATATATAGAGGTGACATCTTGTTCTTTCATCTTCATAGATGCTGGTTTACTACAAGGGTTTATTACATAATCCTAGTGAAACAAAGCATATCAAAGTGAAGCTTGAGATGCCACACCGAATACGAGCTCAAACCAGAAACAGCTACACCGACCTAGTATGACCCCAAAACAAACAGCCTAGCTACTACGTAATTGACACCCAACCGAACATAAACTCGCTCGCAGCCAATCGGCTCTACACTTCATGGTCCATGATGTTGTTATGTTGTGAATATTGTACAAAAGATTTGTTAATTTTACTGGAAGATTATGCCGAGACTCGACGAAAAACAAAATAAACCTAAATACTTAGGTTCAATAAAGAAGTTTCATAACACATAGAAGCCACAGCGTCTTTCTTTTGAGACGGATTATTATAATTCACGAAAAATGTCGTTGACAGTGTGTTTTCCCATGAGGTGTGTTTGACATCTACACAAACAAAAAGGTGTTGACCCTATAACTGAAGGTGTTGTGGTAAGACTAGAATTTAGGTACTCACCGTAGCTCAAAAATCTGTTATTAGAAACTTCTTAATTAATTTAATTTAGATAAATGCCAATACATCAATTTGTGCGAAGATGGCGTTGGACAACGCTGCTCCCATGTAGCTGGACCTGGAGGCGGCATTGGCACCAGCGACCGTGATAACCTTGCATGCTGATTGTCAAGATTGAGTCGGCCGTGGAGTATTTTTAGTTATCTAAATATTTAAATGTAAATTCTAACTATTGTAGTGTTATTTTTAAATTCCCAACTATTGCATAGTTATCTTTAAAAAAGGTACACTTTTGTTTCCAAATGAGGCACATGGTCGGGTGCACCGGCGGACATGAGGAAGACACTTGTTCATGCCCTCCAAACGAAAAAACAGACAAGTATTTTGTTTGTAATGGTGGAACCCTAGGACGACTCGAAGACTGTCACATGAATCTTACACATGGACTATGGTTACTGTATCATTTTTGTGACATATAATTAAAATTTTGATTTTTGTTAACCAAATTTATGATTAAAGTTTTATTTAAAGTATGCTTGACCCTTATAGTTAAACCGTTTCGGATGGAGTATTATCATCTCTATGTGATGTGCGTGGTGCAGATGCATTCTCCTTTTCTGGCGCTTAGTTGTACTAACCGTGGATAGTACTGCTTTTCATCATAGCATGTTCTTGGATTAGTATACACCATTAATTTTTAGAGGATAAGGTAAACCCTAAATTTGTGTTCGTGGTACTACCCAGCTAATCTAAAAAGGGAAGGTTTTATGTAGTGTTGTGCATACATTTTTAACTAGCTATGAGTCATACGGAATCTAGTATGTACACGGCTAACGGTTCGACGTCAGGCACATGCTCCCATATGCCAAACCACAACATGTGTTGCCACGATAGAGTCATCATTTCCAATTGAAATGTACCTACGAGATCTAAATTATTAAATCGTGGCGGCGACCTAAGTGCGTAATTAGCGTGGGTACTTGACACGTAGAGCATCATCTACTAGAGCATCTAACAAAGCTCGATTCGGTGCATGTATTTTATATGATTGGCAAAATTAGACGATGAATGTATTGGCTTATAAGCTTGCTTATAAGATCTTCTTGGAAAATTGTTCCACTCCCATACTTTTGTAATACAGAGAGATTCGCTGATCGGTGAAAGGAGCTGATCATTTTTGGCAGGCTTAATCATTTTGGGAGCTAATCATTTGTCGTCAAACAAGGCGCTAGTTAAAGACGTACACCATTTTATACTTTGTCTCTAGCTAGCTAATCATGCATTTTGTTCAACCACAATGAGGTTCAATCGTGGTAAATAATTTACAGCATCAAAACAACGGAAATTTGTGAGAGAAAATCACCACTGTGACAACCAACAGTTTGTAATTAGAGGTCGAAAAAGGGCCGATGCAGATCACAACTCGTAAACTAAAACTGTAAAAAAACATATTTCAAAATATGCCACTAGACCCACTTGTTAGTTTTTTCTTTTCTTTTTTTTTTTCCTTCACATCTTCTTCTTCTAGAGCTTGCTCCCGCTTGCAACCGTCGCCCCACGCGGCCCCGCCCCGCCCTAGCCGCTCCGCCCATCCCCACCCAGGCCCCGCCCCACCCCTACTGAGCCTCGCCCAGGCCCCGCGCCGCCCAGTCCTGCACCGCCACGCCTCGCCCCGGCCCCACCACACCATGGCCCGGCCGTGCCGTGCTTCGCTACGCCACGTCCCGCCCAGGCCCCGCGCCGCTCCGCCCCGGCCCCGCCCAACACCGCCCCGGCGAGCTCGACGCCGCCTCGTCATGGACGCCTCCAGGGCCGCCCGCGCCCGGCAAACTCGTGGCCAGTCGGCTGTCCGCTCTCCCTTCCCCGAACTCGCAACCCAGGGCCCCGCCGAAATTTGGTTTTCCTCTGGTTGGATTTTGTCGAATTTTGGTCCTATTCCGGCAGTCCGCCGGCAGAACTGCACTGTTTGGAGCTGAAGTTTTAGCCCGCCAAAACACCACTAGGAATACAGTTTAGGCTTCAGTTTGACCTTCCAACCCCTAAAAATAGGGGGCAGAGTTTGGTTTTTGGTCTCGGCCTGTAAATTTTTTACGGTTTCGTCCCGTTACAGTAACTGATCTGCATCGATTTCCAAACTGAATCCGTAAACTGACGGTTATTTTACAGTTTTGGGTTGTTTACGGGCTCGGCTAGACATGCTCTACATTCTTTGTAAGTGAGCAAACCGTGAAAATGATAGGTGGGCCCTTGTCAGCCTGGCATGGCAAAGGAGGGTGGGGGTTGTTTTCGACTAGATGTCCGTTAACAGTGTGTCGCTTGCCCTAACTATGTCCGTTAGGACCAGGTGGGTGGCCACTCTTTCACTCCATCCCACGTGCTTTTCTGTCTCGTAATTCCAAGGCGACGGTGGACCCCCTGGAGACAGTGCCAACGCCAGTGGCCGTACATTTGGAAGTAAGGGATGTACGAGCGGTGCATGTGGCGGTTCCCATTCAATTGCAATTCGCAAAATTATGAAAATTAACTCATAACAATGCTACAACAGACACACACAAGACAACACTTAGTTCAGCATTCCTGCTACAAATTTAACAATACTTGGTTCAGAAAGAATACTCCAAAAAAATAAAACATATATTAACAACATCAACTAATCTCAAGTGTACAACCAATTCAGTTCAACACACAATTTTACTAGAATTAAAATACAAACACATTCTTCACTCTCAGATATCTCAGATATCTTCTTCAACTTGTTCTTCTTAACTCTCCAACTTTGAGAAGATCTATAATTTGGAAAGCCAATTTCTTCGTCTTGTTATTCAAACTACAAATTGGTTTCTCCGCCTTCTCCTTAAGAAGCGGCACTTCATGAGAAGTAACATTTGCAACTTGATCTATAGTTAGAGTGTGACCCAATTGTTTATGCAGTATGGTGTTGATTGTTTACAGCTCCATATTCTCCCGCACAAGTCGGTAATTTGAAGTTGCATATTCAACATTCCCGAAGATTCTTGTGTCCTCCTTCTCATATATCTGTGACAGCTTCACCAAGGCATGCTTCAGTGTTGCATGCTGCTCCAAATCAACCCAGTAAACTGTCTCAGAAATACTATTATCCTACACATTGCTAGAAATATAAGTAAATAAATGAAATGTTTCAACAATACTTAACTAAGTGCAGTTACACTTCACCCATTTAAGACAAATAAACCACAGTAGTTGATGACTAAATTAAATTCACAATAATTTAGTGGGCTATGTTCACAGATAATTCTTGTAACCTGCTCGATCTATTTTCACAGTAATTTAGTGGATGTGTTCATAGGAAATTTATCTAATTTAATCACCATACTGATTTGATAGAAATGGCAACTAAATTGTGAAGCTAAATTAATAAAAATATCCGTTCCTAACTTGAGTAAAGTAATACAAAAAAATATTGTTAAGTAAGTAAACAAGCAACCATATATACACTTAACTTCAAGTAAATTCAATGTAACTAATTTAGCTAATTTGATACACATATCTATTCCTAAATTAACTATTCAAGAAAACCTACATCCCAAAAATCCCATGTCGGTGTATGCGCCCTGGAAAGAAACATACTTGTGAAGCTCCAAGTTGTGGTGGCACCCCTTTGGTTCAGCATTAGTGTCACTGAAATACATGCCAAAGATACTTTCGGGGACCTAAATAAGAGCACCAAAACCAATAGGTTCAAGTTAAATCAACGAAACAGAGATTCAATAAAAAAATCCCAAATATGAGTGAAACACTAACCCTAGCACTACAACTACCCATGAAATGGGATTCAAATCCGACCCATATTCAAAATCCGACAGCAAGCGTCCGGTGCTAGTCCTTCCATCATTCCAAGAGGGCATGGAGACGATGGCAACACGTCGGCGGTGGTGTCGAATCGATCGGAGGTGTGAGAGGGGGAACATAGAACGAGAGAGTGAGAGCCATGGAGATGCTGGGACAATTTGTTCCCCTTTGGCATGTCCCGACATCCCTTGTTAACGGCCGCTAACGGGTTTCTGATCGGAACTGTTTTCCCCATGCCACGTAGGCCCGACAATGGTCCCCCATATGTCATAATCGTGGCTAATTCACTTACAATCATGGGCTAGTGTTTTTTGTCACAGTTTTGCTGTGATGATTTTTCTAGAAACTTGTATTTCAATGATTTTTTAAAACCCTAGCCCCAGTTACGACAGTTTTTTTTGTAATGAGGTCAATTTCCTCTCGGAGACACTACAAGAATCGCGCGATGCGTCGAAGGCCCAGAGCCCTCGTTGTAGCCGTAAAAAGCCATTGGCGTAGACTACACCGAGGGATACCGTCGGTGTAGACCATTGGCGGAGACACGTTGGCTCTCTGCATAGACGGTGGACTCTCACGGTCGTGCCATGCCCTCGGTGTAGGGGCCCTCGTTGCACGCTGGTGGGGAGATGCCATCCGTTAACGGACAATAGCGGTATGCAGACCTGGCCCTTGTCGTAGGTGGACGCGTGGTGCGAGAAAATAGTGTCTAGGAGGGCTACGCCAACGGCCAAGCCCTTGGCATATGTGGACGTGTGGCGCGAGCAGCTGCTGCCTCGGCTGGCGCTACACCGACAACAAGGCCCTCGGCATAGCTTCAGCCATTTGGTCGTAGCCAGGGCATACGCCGACGGCTGTCCTTGCCGTAGTGTCAACCATTTGGTCCTAGCCATAGCATATGCCGACGGCATTGCTGTCGGCATAGAGGTGACCCATTCTTTTTTGGATTTTTTTCGAGCACTTGTTTGGCAGCAACAAAATTCACAGAAAATTCATAGAAAATTCACATAAGCAATATACACATAAAATGAAGTGCAACTATTAAATGATCAAATCATCATCGAAAACGAACTTAGGAGTGACATAGAATAAAGTAGAGATACACGTAGGACTAGTAGCTATCCGATATACATGGTAAATGTGTATCAAGATCGATTCCCTTCGGTTCAACCCATCAGGGAGTTCCCCGTTCAACCCATCAGGGAGTTCCCCCTATACGTCCTAGAACTGCCTAAGTGCAGTCAGCGCATGTGCGTGAAGCCGGACAACCCCAAGAATCCATTATTAGATCCAACAACATCCCACCGCACTTTTATACCCACCATGTGGACACACACAAGTTTTGGGGCATTCCCACCGTCCGAGGTGCGGCATCCAAAGAAATCCTAATCTGTTGACCGCGCTATTTACAACAATGACAACATCCCAGCGGCGGTGCCGCGGTGGCATTATGCCTTCATTTGAGTTTGGTTAGCTCATAGGGACATGTGGTGGCAAGGATGGATCCATACCATCTCAAGATTCCCTCCGGTTCAACCCATTAGGGAGTTCCCCCTATACGTCCTAGAACTGCCTAAGTGCCGTCAGCGCATGTGCGTGATGTTGGACAACCCCAGAGGTCCAGTATTCGATCCAACAACATCACACCATCAGAATCACAAACATATAAAATAAAGATCACAAACATATTAAATTTAAAGAAGTAGACACACAATAACGATACAGTTAAGAACTAGACACACACACACGCACCAAAACACTTAAAGAACTAGACCCATACACGAAAAAAATACTGAACACTCGATTGACACACGATGATCTAGACACCCGGACTCGACACTGTCATTACTCAACAAACACATACTAATCAATTGTCAAAATCTTCCTCATCCTTGGGGGTGTCAAGCGGTAGTTGAGAAGTTGTTCAGCCACCGTTCATCACTACGCGGCCATGCCGACGCCTCTCCTTTGACGTACTCCTCTACATATTCGGCCCTCCTCTATCACTTCCCCACCCTCTTCTCTGTCCTCACCGACCGCCTCTTCTTCCAGAATGCGCGTGTGGCTACCATGTCTTCGGGATGGTGAAAGGACACGGATGCCGCCTAGAGGGGGGGTGAATAGGCGGTTTTAAAACTTTTACAAATATGGCTTTACAAATGCGGAATAAAACTAGCGTTTAATTTGTCAAGCACAAAACCTATATAACTAAGGTTCACCTATGTGCACCAACGACTTATGCTAAGCAATTCAAGCACTATGTGATAGTGCTGATGTGAAGTTATCGTGGGAGTTAGAAATCCTTGTGGTGTAGCTTTTCTTCAGTTCCCCGGCAATGGCACCAGAAAAAGTCTTTGCTGAGCGCGGAGTTGAAGAAGGAGAATTTATGCGCAACGTTGAGTGGAACCCCAAGAGGAAGGTATGATGAGCACAGCAGGAAGTTTTCCCTCAATAAGAAACCAAGGTTTATCGACCGAGTAGGAGAAAAACGTTCTCTCCCGAGGTGTTGCGAACCAACTCGTGGCGGGGCGCACTGCCGGCGTCGACGAGCAACGTGGAGACCTGCACACAAACAACCAAGTACTTTGTTCCCAACTTTCAGCGAGGTTGTCAAGCTCACTGGTTTTGCTGAAAACAAAGGATTAAACGAACCGTGTAGAAGAAGAATTGTTTGCAGAGAACAGAACAGGAAAATGCAGTAGAAGATTGCAATTAAAAGAAGAAGGACCGGGTCCACATTTCACTAGAGGCGCCTCCCCAATAAAATAAATATGCTGGATAAACAAATTACAGATGGGCAATTGATAAACCGAGATTCTACGCTAATGGTTGGTGCAGAATACATGCTATGAAAGTATGCGGGCATTACAATAATATACATAGACCATAATCCAACTGTATCTATGACTAATAATCCACCTTCAGGATTGCATCCGCGACACCCTCCAGTATTAAGTTGCAAGCAACGGACTGTCGCTTTAAGCAATGTGTGTAAAGTAAACGATGAAACTACCCTTGAATAGAACACCGCTATTTTCTCCCAAGTAGCAACAACACATCTACAACCGTAGAGAACAAGGTCACTTCCCATGGTTAAATAGAGGCATGAACCCACTATAGAGCATAAATACTTCCTCTTGGAGTCGCTAGCATCTACTTGTCCAGAGCATCTACTAGAAGCGGAGAGCATGCAAGATCGTAATAACATAATACATAATCTCAACCAAAGCAATCTCTCTATAAATCGGATCCACATCAAACCAACATGTAGCAATTACAAATAGATGATCTTGATCATGTTAGGCAGCTCACAATATATATACATGAAGCACAACAAGGAGAGGACAGCCATCTAGCTACTACTATGGACCCATGGTCCCGTGCATGACTACTCACGCATCACCTCGGATGAAGACATTGCGATGTAGAGGCCTCCGGCGGTGATTTCCCTCTCCGGCAGGGTGCCGGGATGGACTGCAGAACCCTCCCAACTAGGGTTTCGGTTGACGGCGGCGTCGGAACTTTTCGTGGATGGAGGCTCTCGTCCACGGGGTTTCCGATCACGAGGAATAAATAGGCGGAAGGGCGGAGCAATCGAGGCGACGAGGCGCCGGTACATGGGCCGGCGCGGCCAAGGGTGGGGCCGCGCACCGCCCTATGTCTTGCCACATGGCAGCTCTCTGCGCGTGTCCTTCGGCTCCGTCTTCGCCTCGGAAAAATAAGACTACGTGTTTTTGTTTCGTCCAATTCGAGAAACTTTCATGTACAACTTTTCTGAAACACAAAAACAGCAGAAAACAGGAACTGGCACTGCGGCACTGCGTTAATAGGTTAGTCCCATAAAATGCTAAAAAGTGTGGAAAAGTAAACATAAAACATATAATAATTGTAAAAAAACAAGCATGGTGCATCAAAAATTATAGATACGTTTGGGACGTATCAACATCCCCAAGCTTAACTCCTACTTGTCCTCGAGTAGGTAAGTGATAACAAACAAATAATTTTTGAGGTGACATGCGGTCATACTACTTTGATCAATCTAAGTGTAAAAGCAAACATAGATGGAATCATAGAATCATAACATAAGCATGATAGATATAATCAAACAATGAAACTTAATAACCATGCTAAAACATGAATAGTAATCAAACAAAAGAAAATGTATAACGTGCATGGAAAGCAAAGTGATTGTCAAGAGCATAGCATAGATACATAATAAAGTGGTACTCAGCTTGTCGCATAAGTGGAAGCAAAACACAAATGTTTGGACACCTTTAAAAGATTATAAGGATGACTAGAAAAAAAAAGTTTGAACAAGCAATACCATAATTATGAATCAATCAATAAAATCTTGGGACCATGCACATAAAACTAAGAATGACAACTATGCTCTCATAAGTGGTGCATAAACTAGAAAGTGGAGACTCAACATAAAAGTAAAAGAAGGTATCTCTTTGAGAGGCAAGTAAGATCACTCATGTGCTAGAGCTTTTTATTGAAACAACAAGAGTATAAAATGCACTTTTGAGAGGTGGTTGTTTATGTCAACGAGTAGTAAAAAGAACTATTGTCATCTTCCATACTAAGCAAGTTTGAGAACGGTTCAGAAATATTTGGGCAAAGCCTCTTTTCATTTATAGTACTTATAAAATTTTGACACTCCTCCCAACCTTTGCTTACACATACCATGGCTAACCGAATCCTCGGGTGCCGACCAAGCAATCACAAACCTTGGAGGAGTGCCATTTTCTTTTAATTTTCCTATTTTCTTACCCTATTGGAAGTTGTGGTCAAACCAGCTCTTCTTTTTTATATATACTTTTTATGTGACAAGCAAGATGAAGCTCGCGAGTGTTTGAGTTACTTAACTAGTATGGAAGATGGCAACCACAATTTTAATTTACTTCCTCATGAGCTAAAAACAATGTCACAAAACAAGGAACTGTTTGAATGTTTTAAAGGTAGCACACGAGCAAACTACTATGAAATGGCAATGAAATACCATATATAGGTAGATATGGTGGACACTTTGGCATATTTGGTTTTTGGTGGTTGTATGCATGAATAAAATACTCACTCAAATGGAGGCTAGAAAAAGACCGGGTGCGGCCAACTAAGAGAGCATAATGGCCATAATCATGCACAACGAAAAAATATATTAATCAAAGCATAAAGTGATACACAAGTTGCAAACTAAATGATCATAGAGGCAAGAATTGACTGGAATGTAGTCATAACATATTGCAAAACATGTGCCAAGTCGACCCAAATAAAAACATTCGCAGGAGAATATATACCACAATATTAAGCTTATCTATTGTATGCTAAAAACAGTACATGAAACCTTCAATGACACACTAAACACTCTCAGTATGTGAGACTAATCATAATGAAAACATAATTAACAAGCTCATCATGAGAATAACATCTAGCAAGATATGTAAAAATAACTATGCCACTGTCTAAAAATGCTTCCATTTGCATCACATGCACATAAATCTTTTTTCATGCTTCCAACGCCAACCAAATGAAACCAAACAACTCTCATATATGAAAAACAAGTAAATGTCTAGAGAGCTAATGATACACAAATAAATATAAAAGTGGAGCGTGTCTCTTTCCAATGCAAAATGCATAACAGTGGAGTGTGTCTCACTCCAAAATAAACATGCAAAACAGTGGAGCGTGTCTCACTCCAAAGTAAATATGCAAAGCGGTGGAGCGTGTCTCACTCCAAAGTAAACATGAATGATGGGATCCAACTTTACTGAAAGTAAACACACAGCAAAAAGTAAAGACGCTCCAAGGATAACACATATCACATGAAGGAATAAAAATATAGCGTGTTGAAAAATGACCTGGTGATTTTTGTTGATGAAGAGGGGATGCCTTGGGCATCCCCAAGCTTTGACGCTTGTACTTCTTGGATATTTCTTTGGGGTTCCAGGGGAAATTCCCAAGCTTGAGCTCTTGTCCATGCTTCATCTTATTGCATCATTCTTCTCTCCCTTCACTTGAAAACTTCCTTCACACAAAACTCAGCACAATTGATTAGCAACATTAGTGCAAATAAAAATATATCAAAAAAGCAAGGCTTCATTAATTGCACATATAAAACACTCATTTTAACATATGCTAATGTAGCTACTTCTTCCCAAAGCTACTTTTCACAAAAGAACTCAAAAAGACGAAGCATAAGACGCAAATGCAAAACATGGCAGAAATCTTTCAACACAAACCAGCAGGCAGAAATCGAAATTAAAGAAATAGTTCTGTTGCTCAAATCGAAAAATGATGAACTAACAAAAGTTAGCTAACATACTGGGGCATAAGCACAAACATTTTCAGCTCAAATTAACGTCCTGGCGATTTTTAAGAAATTTTTTTGTGACCAGAACAAAATCTATTTCAGAATTGCAAATAACCCAAACACTGCTTTCTTTTTATTAGAGGCTACCCTTGGCACAAAAACGAAATAAAAACGATAAGGAGAGGTTATTACAGTAGCAATAACTTCCAAGACTCAACAAAGAAAAAATAACAGAAATAAAACATGGGTTGTCTACCATCTATGACTAATAATCCACCTTCAGGATTGCATCCGCGACACCCTCCAGTATTAAGTTGCAAGCAACAGACTGTCGCTTTAAGCAATGTGTGTAAAGTAAACGATGAAACTACCCGTGAATAGAACGAAAATGTTTTCTCCCTAGTAGCAACAACACATCTACAACCGTAGAGAACAAGGTCACTTCCCATGGTTAAATAGAGGCATGAACCCACTATCGAGCATAAATACTTCCTCTTGGAGTCGGATCTCAACCAAAGCAATCTCTCTATAAATCGGATCCACATCAAACCAACATGTAGCGATTACAAATAGATGATCTTGATCATGTTAGGCAACTCACAAGATCTATACATGAAGCACAACAAGGAGAGGACAACCATCTAGCTGCTGCTATGGACCCATGGTCCCGTGGAGGACTACTCACGCATCACCTCGGATGAAGACATGGCAATGTAGAGGCCTGCGGCGGTGATTTCCCTCTCCGGAAGGGTGCCGGGATGGACTACAGAACCCTCCCGAACTAGGGTTTCGGTTGACAGCGGCGGCGGAACTTGGCTCTCGTCCCTGGGGTTTTCCCGATACGAGGAATAAATAGGCGGAAGGGTGGAGCAAACGAGGCGACGAGGCGCCAGTACATGGGCCAGGCGCAGCCAAGGGTGGGGTCTGATGTCTACTCACGCTTCTTTTCCTGTAGACAGTGTTGGGCCTCCAAGAGCAGAGGTTTGTAGAACAGCAGCAAGTTTTCCCTTAAGTGGATCACCCAAGGTTTATCGAACTCAGGGAGGAAGAGGTCAAACATATCCCTCTCAAGCAACCCTGCAATCACGATACAAGAAGTCTCTTGTGTCCCCAACACACCTAATAGACTTGTCAGATGTATAGGTGCACTAGTTCGGCGAAGAGATAGTGAAATACAAGTAGTATGGATGTATACGAGTGGTAATAGTAATCTGAATAAAATATGGCAGCGCGTAAACATGCAACAGAACAGTAAATAAACGGAGATTCGATGTTTGGAAACAAGGCCTAGGGATCATACTTTCACTAGTGGACACTCAACATTGATCGCATAATAAATAATAACTTCTCATACACTCTTTTGTTGGATGACAAACACCATTCGTTGTGTAGGGCTACAAGAGCTCCCTCAAGCCGGAGTTAACAAGCGCCACAACATTCAGCATTCATATTTAAGTAACCTTAGAGCATAATAGATCTTTGCAAAATAAACCGAGTACTAACATAGCATACACACTGTCACCATTACACTATGAAAGGGGGAATAGATCACATCAATACTATCATAGTGATAATTAACTCTGATACGGGGTGGCCCGATCTTCTCAGTAAGCAACGGTGGTGATGATGATCACGGGTGTTGGCAGCGGAGATACACGACGATGAAGTGGATGATAACTTGTATGACGCAACGAGATCTCTCGATTGGTCCCTGTCGCCAGATGCAACAGCTCTCAACCCTGCAAGATATTCGCAACTCCACACACTTGCGCACGTAGCCGCCGACCACGAAGCGGTAAGTTGCAACCATCTAATTCCCAATGGAACAACCGATCACACAAGACTTAAACAGGATCTACACAATATCCAAGCAATATAGTGTAGGGAATTCAATAGTTTTGCGAGCAAACAACTAAGAACTAGGGTTTATCTTAAACGTGGTCCAAAACAGCTAGGGGTCGTCCAAGGCACTTATATAGGCGTCCGGGACGAGTTACTGGTCGAAAAATACAAGTAAAACCGACCCGGAATAGATCTGGTCGAGACGGACTCGGACATGTCCGGTCCGGGGTCCGGTCGACCGGGCCGTGGACCGGCCGGTCCGGTTTGTGTTCCGGTCAACCGGGCCG
Source organism: Lolium rigidum (assembly GCF_022539505.1). Lineage (NCBI taxonomy): Eukaryota > Viridiplantae > Streptophyta > Magnoliopsida > Poales > Poaceae > Lolium > Lolium rigidum. The sequence goes on along the minus strand of NC_061514.1, from coordinate 37,463,089 downwards.
TAGACCGGGCTGTCCGGTCGGTGGTCCGGTCAACCGGGCTGTAGACCGGAAAGCTGCGAAGTTTCCGGTTTTCGTCCGTACGAGGGGCTTCCTCCGGTTGGCGTCCGGTTTGCGACCGGTCGACCGGGCCGAGGACCGGGCTGGCCGGTCCGGGGGCCGGTCCGACCGGGTTACGGACCGGCTCGGACTTCTTCTTCTCCTCTCGCGCATGCCTCCCGCTCCTCCCTCGCGCGTCCATGAGATATCTTCATGTCCAGCTCCATGTCCAGCTTCACGGCCATCTTGACGTCCGTCTTCATGTCCAGCTGCTCCTCTCCTCGTGCGATGCTCGTCTCCTCTTGATACCTGATGATACATAAGTAATAGGACTTAGGCAGTATAAAGTTCTCATCAATCAAAGTATCGTTTAGAAACAAATTCACCTGTTGTTTAAGTAGCTTCGCACGAGCTCGTGTCATTGGTCCAATCCTGACTTCATTGGACTTGAGCTTCACAGCAGGTTCATCTTCAGTTGGTAATGACGGAGGTAGTAGTGAGGTAGGGATGTCCTCATCATCTCCCCCCCTTCAAAAGGCGTCGACCCCGACGCTCCAAGGTATTCTCCGTCATATGGTGTCAAATCGGCAACATTGAAAGAATTACTGACACCAAACTCATCCTCTGGAAGATCTATCGAGTATGCATTATCATTGATCTTGGCAAGCACTTTGTAAGGACCATCACCACGAGGCTTCAACTTAGACTTTCTCAGCTTCGGAAATCTATCCTTGCGAAAATGTACCCAGACCAAATCACCAGGCTTGAACAACATCTCTTTGCGCTTCTTATTCATCCTTGCGAGCATTGCTCTTGCCTTTCTTCTCAATCAACTCTTTAGTCTTCTCATGAATCTTCTTCACATAATCCGCCCTCTTTGATGCCTCCATATTAACTCTCTCATGTATGGGCAAAGGCAACAAGTCAAGTGGAGTAATGGGTTTGAAACCATACACCACCTCAAAAGGACATAGCTCCGTGGTAGAATGTACCGCCCTGTTGTAAGCAAACTCCACATTCGGCAAACACTCTTCCGACTCCTTCAGGTTCTTCTTGATCATGGATCTCAACAGTTGTGACAATGTTCTATTCACCACTTCAGTTTGACCATCGGTTTGGGGATGACAAGTAGTACCGAACAGCAGCTTCGTCCCCAGCTTTCTCCAAAGCGTCTTCCGAAGTAGCTCATAAACTTCACGTCACGATCGTAAACAATAGTCTTTGGGACTCCATGTAGACGTACAATCTCCCCGAAAAACAGGTTAGCAATATGCGACGCATCGTCGCTCTTGTAGCGAGCAATAAAGTGGGACATCTTAGAGAATCTATCCACTACCACAAATATAGAATCATGGCCTCTCTTAGTACGCGGCAAACCCAACACAAAATCCATACTAATATCCTCCCAAGGTGTAGTAGGTGCCGGTAAAGGAGTATACAAACCGTGAGGCTTCAGCTTGGACTTGGACTTGTTGCAAGTAATGCATCTCCTCACATATCTATCCACGTCCCGCCTCATCTTTGGCCAATAAAAGTGGTCAGCTAGCATGAGTAGCGTCTTCTCACGCCCAAAGTGACCCATCAAACCTCCAGCATGTGATTCCCGCAATAAGAGCAAACGCACGGACGATTCCGGAACACATAGTTTGTTAGCCCTAAACAAGAAACCATCATGTATGTGATATTTTTCCCATGCTTTACCAAGAGCACATAAGCGATATGGTTCAGCAAAATCATGATCGATGGCATACAAATCACATAGTATCTCTAAACCAGGAATTTTAACATCAAGTTGAGTTAATAACATATTCTTCCTAGATAGAGCATCAGCAACAATATTATCTTTTCCCTTCTTATGCTTAATAATGTATGGAAAAGACTCAATGAACTCAACCCACTTAGCTAGACGCTTATGCAAAGTAGATTGAGCTTTCAGATATTTCAAAGCTTCATGATCGGAATGTATGATAAATTCTTTTGGCCACAAGTAATGTTGCCAAACCTCAAGAACTCTAATTAAAGCATACAACTCTTTATCATATATTGGATAGTTCAACTTAGCACCAGATAGTTTCTCAGAAAAATACGCAATTGGGCGACCCTCTTGCATCAACACACCACCAATTCCAATACCACTAGCATCACATTCAATCTCAAATTGCTTATTGAAATCAGGAAGTGCAAGCAACGGTGCAGAAGTTAACAATCGTTTCAATTCATCAAATGCATGGTCTTGGGCTGCGCCCCACTCAAAGACAACACCCTTTTTAGTTAAATCATTTAAAGGTGCAGCAATAGTACTAAAGTTTGGCACAAATCTGCGATAAAACCCAGCTAGACCATGGAAACTTCTTACTTGACTCACATTCATGGGAGTAGGCCAATTTTGAATAGCTTCAATTTTAGACACATCTACTTCTACTCCATGCCTAGAGACAACATAACCCAGAAATATGACCTTATCTTTGCAAAATGTGCACTTCTCAAGATTACCATAGAGTTTATTATCACGCAACACTTGCAAAACATGTCGAATATGTATAGTATGATCAGATTCATTGCGGCTTGTAGATTAATATGTCATCAAAATACACAACCACAAATTTGCCAATAAATTCACGCAAAACATGGTTCATCGGTCTCATGAAAGTGCTAGGTGCATTAGTTAATCCAAAAGGCATTACTAACCACTCATATAAACCAAATTTTGTTTTAAAGGCTGTTTTCCACTCATCCCCTTCTTTCATCCTAATTTGATGATAGCCACTACGCAAATCAATTTTAGAGAACACAAGACAGACCACTCAATTCATCTAGCATATCCTCTAAACGGGGAATAGGATGACGATATCGAATAGTAATGTTGTTTATAGCTCTACAATCTACGCACATACGCCAAGTACCATCTTTCTTAGGAACTAGAATAACAGGAACAACACAAGGACTAAGGCTTATGCGAATATAACCTTTGTCGAGTAGCGCTTGTACTTGCTTTTGTATCTCCTTCGTCTCTTCGGGATTAGTGCGATATGGCACCCTATTGGGCAGCGATGCTCCGGGAATCAAGTCAATTTGATGCTCAATACCTCGCAATGGTGGTAGTCCTGCGGGTACCTCCTCCGGAAACACGTCGCCGAATTCCTGCAAAACATTAGAAACACCAAGAGGAAGAGGGGTCATGTCGTTAGAAACCAAAACCGTACCCCTGTACAAAAGCACAAGAGGCATGGCCGTAGGATCCTCACTAAATTCTCTCATGTCTTCTTTGGTGGCTAATGAGACTAAGGAATTCACTCTCTCACTTTTCGTTATATCACTCACGACATTACAATTCGCTCGCCTATCTAGAGGTGCATCCTCCAAATTAACTTCAATCTTCTGACGAGACTCATTGACAATTTGTTGTGGCGACATAGGATGTAAGTTAATTTTCTTGCCCTTGTACTCCAAGTGATATGTATTGGCACGGCCATTGTGTTGCACAGAACGGTCATAGAGCCAAGGCCGACCCAATAAGAGGTGACAAACCGTCATAGGAACCACATCAAAGTCAATGCAATCCTTATACGGTCCAACCGCAAACTCAACACGCACCTTGTGGTTTACCTTCATCTCACCATTGTCGCTCAACCACTGAATATAATATGGATGCGGGTGCGGTAGATACTTCAACTTCAGCTTGGTACATAACTCCTTACTTGCTAAATTGCGGCAACTCGCGCCATCAATAATGACCTTGCAAGCCTTGTCAGGACCAACTAAAGCTTTGGTTTGGAACAAATTGCAGCGCTGAGTAGATGCACTAGGCAACACATTAAGAGCACGCTGCGACACAACAATGGTGCGAGCATCAGAAGGATATGCATCTTCACCATCAGTGTCATAGTCATCATTGTCTGGAGCATTTGGATCAACATCATCTCCAGACTCATACTCATTGTCCTTATTGATAAACATGACTTTGCGGTTAGGACAATCTCTCTTGAAGTGACCCTTGCCACCACATGTATGGCAAAGCATATCGCGGTTGCGCGTTGTAGACACACCAGAACCACTCGTACTTGCGACAGATTCGGACTTCTTTGCATTAGATACATTGGAGACCGGTTTGCTAGGCGGAGTAGAGTAAGGAGCGGAGCGCGTCGAAGGTGCCGGCGCCGTAGAGGGCGCGCGGGGTGTAAAACGCCCAGCTCCCGTAGCACGTCCCTTAACCTTTGCTTCTTCAGCCAACTGTGATTCAGCTTCTCTTGCATGATGTAACAATTGATTCATATTGGTGTAGGTGTAATGACGAACAATGCCTTTAACATCATACTTCAATCCATTGAGAAAACGCTGCATTGTCATCTCTAGAGACTCACGGACACGACCATGCTGCATAAGCATCTCCATCTCCATGTAGTACTCATCAACAGTCTTCACACCTTGCCTCAATAGTGTTAGCTTATCAAATATATTCCGCATGTAATTTGTAGGCACAAAACGAGAAGTCATAACCTCCTTCATTGCACGCCATGTATGGATAGGCTGCGCACCATCTTCGTCGCGGTTACGAACCAAAGAATCCCACCAACGCAATGCATAACCATCAAATTCAGAAGATGCCAGTTTGATCTTCCTATCGTCAGAGTAATGTGGATGTAAGCTCCATAATTTCTCAATCTTCAGCTCCCAAGTGAGATATTCTTCAACATCAGCTCCTCCTTCAAACTTGGGTATGGAAAACTTAGGCTTACCCAATCCATCTTCTTCATCTTGTCCACGACCATTGCGGCCAATTGGAACCCAGCCACGAGGACGATGACCACGAGGCGCACCACGAGCATTGTGTGCGTCATCTTCAAGCTCAGGATCTTCATCATCTTCTTGTTGTTGTTGTTGTTGTACAGTCAAGTTCTCAATAGCGATGAGCATGTCTGCAATATTGCGCTGTATATCCGTCACTTGATCAGCCAATCCAGTGACAGTTGCATTAGTAGCATCCATCGTTTGTTTGATCTCGTCAACTGTACCCTTAAGCTCATCATCCGTAGTGCGGAATTCACGTCGCATCTCATTACGAAGAGCTTCATACTCCCTCCATGTGATGATATCTGCCGAGTTCTTGTTTTCCTGGTTAACAATCTTATTATCACTAGCAGACATGATTAGTAGGTTAGTGCACTAAATCAAAAATATATGGTGGTATTCTCACAACTCACTCAAAACTGATAAGAAAAGGAAATCTTACCGTTCCAAAGGAAATTAGTGTTGCTTACCACTTGTAGTAACAACTAGTGCACGGATGTAGCGAAGCGAATATCAAGGGTATAAGAACAATCACACACAAAGCAGGGTATATGTGGGGCTGTAGGTAGGCTACCTATTTGCACCAATAACAAGCTCTAGCGCTGACCGTAGACAACCAAAGATACTCACACAAGGCGATATAATGGGGCAATGCAACTATATGGAGGAAAGGTTGCAATGCACAAGAGAGACACTAGCAAAGCTCAACGAGACAGGCACAAGATTGCTCAACTACGGATGCAGTAAAGAAAACTTAGGCCTTTCACTTGATTTCAACTAGCACACACTTTTCTTTTTGTATGTTCTTTTTGTACACACGCAGCTATATAGCTCTTTTTGCTTCTTTTCTATTTTTTTTTTGATTTTATGACTCAACTCCTTGATAACACGGCCAACAAGATATGCAAAGCACCAAAACCCTAATGAGCAGCCTGTCGAGCGGTAAAACTAGTCTCTTCTGGGGAAGTTCCTAGTCACGTAGATCGAAAGGCTGTGTCTATGGTTGGGAACAAGCACACTGTACGCTATGTGGACTCGGAGTAACAAAACTGACTCTAGATGATAAACTAGATGAAAACACAAACCCTAACAATTCTACTAGACGAAAGATAAAGGTACGCAAAAACAACTACGAAAAGCAACTAAAACTCGAAATTAGTGCAATCTATGGCTATGGCAAACCCTAACCCTAACTTTTTTTTTGGCTTTTTCTGGATAGGAAAGCACTCACAACTCAACTATGGGGTGGATTGTGGATGGCTTACCGAGGAAAACTGGAAATCTGATACCAAGATGATACGGGGTGGCCCGATCTTCTCGTAAGCTAACGGTGGTGATGATGATCACGGGTGATGGCAGCGGAGATACACGACGATGAAGTGGATGATAACTTGTATGACGCAACGAGATCTCTCGATTGGTCCCCGTCGCCGGATGCAACAGCTCTCAACCCCGCAAGATATTCGCAACTCCACACACTTGCGCACGTAGCCGCCGACCACGAAGCGGTAAGTTGCAACCGTCTAATTCCCAATGGAACAACCGATCACACAAGACTTAAACAGGATCTACACAATATCCAAGCAATATAGTGTAGGGAATTCAATAGTTTTGCAGAGCAAACAACTAAGAACTAGGGTTTATCTTAAACGTGGACCAAAACAGCTAGGGGGTCGTCCAAGGCACTTATATAGGCGTCCGGGACGAGTTCTGGTCGAAAAATACAAGTAAAACCGACCCAGAATAGATCTGGTCGAGACAGACTCGGACATGTCCGGTCCGGGGGTCCGGTCGACCGGGCTGTGGACCGGCCGGTCCGGTTTGTGGTCCGGTCAACCGGGTTGTAGACCGGGCTGTCCGGTCAGTGGTCCGGTCAACCGGGCTGTAGACCGGAAAACTGCGAAGTTTCCGGTTTTCGTCCGGTACGAGGGGCTTCCTCCGGTTGACGTCCGGTTTGCGACCGGTCGACCGGGCTGTGGACCGGGCTGGCCGGTCCGGGGCCGGTCCGACCGGGTTCCGGACCGGCCTCGGACTTCTTCTTCTCCTCTCGCGCATGCCTCCCGCTCCTCCCTCGCGCGTCCATGAGATATCTTCATGTCCAGCTCCATGTCCAGCTTCACGGCCATCTTGACGTCCGTCTTCATATCCAACTGCTTCTCTCCTCGTGCGATGCTCGTCTCCTCTTGATACCTAATGATACATAAGTAATAGGACTTAGGAAGTATAAAGTTCTCATCAATCAAAGTATCGTTTAGAAACAAGTTCACATGTTGTTTAAGTAGCTTCGCACGAGCTCGTGTCATTGGTCCAATCCTGACTTCATTGGACTTGAGCTTCACAGCAGGTTCATCTTCAGTTGGTAATGACGGAGGTAGTAGTGAGGTAGGGATGTCCTCATCAAACTCCATAACCTACAAGAGATTATGATCATAACCTACGACAAGAACCACACGATGCACACACTGTCACCATTACACCATGCAGGAGGAATAGACTACTTTAATAACATCACATGAGTAGCACATAACACTACAAGAAAAGTTGCCATGGCCGACGAAGTTGAAGTCGCGCCGTGGTTGCTGGTGTACCATGGCCGACGATTTTGGTCCCTCCGTGGTGCATGTCAAAACTTTTTTTTTCTCGTTTTTGAGGCCACCTAGCCCGACGAAAGCGGCCAAAACGTGGCGTATGGTGGCCCGGGACGTGGTGCATCTCGAAATCTCGGGTTCGCCGGCCGAGTCAACGCAAATCCGCACCGCCGAGGGATGTAGGGCCCATATGGCAGCCTCTCTGGCATTGTTTTTTTTCTAGATCGCGCCATCTCGTTCAACGTTCTCCGATCGAGCCGTTTACGATGCAGGATCATGGGTCCCGCATGTCATCCTCTATGAACCAAAATTCTTTCTATTCTTGGATTTTTTTTGACCCCCGATTTCTCGGCTACTTCCTTTTTCTTTGATCCCTTGCCGCCTTGGAAACGTTGAGACCGCCGTCGCTAAATGGGACCCGCATGTCATCCTCTATGTGCAATCAACTTTCTTTTCTTGGAGTTTTTTTGGCACCTCAAATTTGGTCACTTGCCTTTTTCTTTCGATCCCCGCCGCCTCTCAAACGGTGATACCGCCGCCGCTAACCGGGACCCGCATGTCATCCTCTATGTACTATAAAACTTTCTTTTCTTGAATTATTTTTGGCACCTCATATTTGGTCACTTACCTTTTTCTTTCGATCCCCCGCCGCCTCTCAAACGGTGATACCGCCGCCGCTAAATGGGACCCGCATGTCATCCTCTATGTACTATAAAACTTTCTTTTCTTGGATTATTTTTGGCACCTCATATTTGGTCACTTGCCTTTTTCTTTCGATCCCCCGCCGCCTCTCAAACGGTGATACCGCTGCCGCTAAATGGGACCCGCATGTCATCCTCTATGTACTATAAAACTTTCTTTTCTTGGATTATTTTTGGCACCTCATATTTGGTCACTTGACTTTTTCTTTCGATCACCCGCCGCCTCTCAAACGGTGATACCGCCGTCGCTAAATGGGACCCGCATGTCATCCTCTATGTACTATAAAACTTTCTTTTCTTGGATTTTTTTGGCACCTCATATTTGGTCACTTGACTTTTTCTTTCGATCCCCCGCCGCCTCTCAAACAGTTGATACCGCCGTCGCTAAATGGGACCCGCATGTCATCCTCTATGTACTATAAAACTTTCTTTTCTTGGATTTTTTTTGGCACCTCATATTTGGTAACTTGACTTTTTCTTTCGATCCCCCGCCGCCTCTCAAATAGTTGATACCGCCGTCGCTAAATGGGACCCGCATGTCATCCTCTATGTACTATAAAACTTTCATTTTTTGGATTATTTTTGGCACCTCATATTTGGTCACTTGACTTTTTCTTTCGATCCCCCGCCGCCTCTCAAACGGTGATACCGCTGCTGCTAAATGGGACCCGCATGTCATCCTCTATGTACTATAAAACTTTCTTTTCTTGGAGTTTTTTTTGGCACCTCATATTTGGTAACTTGACTTTTTCTTTCGATCTCATGCCACGTTTGAAACGTTGAGGTACCCGCCGGCTCATGGGACCCGCATGTCATCCTCTCGTGTGCTATAAAAGTTTCCTTTGTTGGATTTTTTTTCACCCTCTCGATTTTTGGCTTGCCTTTTTCTTTTGATCCCCCGCCCCTTTGAAACGTTGAGTAAGCTGTTGGTTCAAGGGACCCGCATGTCATCCTCTATGTCCATCAACTTTCTTTTCTTGGATTTTTTTTCACCCCCTAATTACTAGCTACTTTCTTTTTCTTTTGATCTCAAGCCGCATTACAAACATTGAGACCGCCGCCGCAAAATGGGACCCACATGTCATCCTCTATGTACAATAAATCTTGGATTATTTTTGGCTCCCGATATTTGGTCACTTGCCTTTTTCTTTCGATCTCATGCCGCCTTTGAAACGTTGAGTAAGCCGCCGGCTCATGGGTCCCGCATGTCATCCTCTACGAACAATAAAAGTTTCCTTTCTTGGAGTTATTTTTTACCCCTAATTTCCGGCTATTTGCCTTTTTCTTTTGATCCCCCGCCCCCGTTGAAACGATGAGGACGCTCGTTGGCAGTGTCGGTCCCACATGTCATCCTCTATGAACAATAAAAGTTTCCTTTGGTGGATTTATTTTTGACCCCTAATTAATTTCTCGGCTATTTCCTTTATTTTTCTTTTGATCCCCCGCCGCCTTGGAATTGTTGAGAATGCCGCCGCCTCATTTTTCTTTTGGTCCCGTGCCGCCTTGGAAACGTTGAGACCGCCGCTACAAAATGGGACCCGCATGTCATCCTCTATGTACAATAAAGTTTCTTTTCTTGGATTATTTTTGGCTCCCGATATTATGTCACTTGCCTTTTTCTTTCGATCTCATGCCGACTTTGAAACGTTGAGGATGCCGCTGCCTCATGGGTCCCGCATGTCATCCTCTCGTAACGATAAATGTTTTCTTTTCTTGTATTTTTTTACCAACTGATTTTTGGCTTTTTTTATTTTCGATCCCCCGCCGCCTTTGAAACGTTGACTCCGCCGCCGGCTCATGGGTCCCCGATGTCAGCCCTCCCCGTACAAGAAACATGTGATATTTTATTTTGCGTACAATAAACGTTGTATTTCGCTCCGAGCTATTGCAAACGGATAAATTAAATCTTTATATCTACATAAACAAACTTATATGTTGAATCTCCTTGTTTTTTGTTTTTGCGAAGCATAGGACTTTCCCTGTTTTTTTTTTTTGAGAAAAATCCGACCTTTCCCGTTTTGGAGTGGGCTGAAATTGTACGAGTCAAAAGGCCCAAGCAAGATAGTTCGAAGGCCCGTATGTCCAGTACATACACCCAATTAAAATCTTTCTTTTCTTGGATTTTTTTCACACCCCGATTTCTGGCTACTTCATTTTTCTTTCGGTCCCGTGCCGCCTTGGAAGCGTTGAGACCGCTCGCTACAAAATGGGACCCGCATGTCATCCTCTATGTACAATAAAGTTTCTTTTCTTGGATTATTTTTGGCTCCCGATATTATGTCACTTGACTTTTTCTTTCAATCTCATGCCGACTTTGAAACGTTGAGGAAGCCGCCGGCTCATGGGTCCCGCATGTCATCCTCTATGAACAATAAAAGTTTTCTTTGTTGGATTTATTTTTTTCCCCTAATTTCTGGCTATTTGTCTTTTTCTTTTGATCCCCGCCCCCTTTGAAACGATGACGACGCAGCCGGCAAGTCGGTCCCACATGTCATCCTCTATGAACAATAAAAGTTTCCTTTGATGGATTTATTTTTTACCCTAATTAATTTCTCGGCTATTTCCTTTTTTATTTTGATCCCCCGCCGCCTTGAAATAGTTGAGGATGCCGCTGCCTCATGGGTCCCGCATGTCATCCTCTCGTAAAGGTAAATGTTTCTTTTCTTGAATTTGTTTACCAACCGATTTTTGGCTTATTTTTTCTTTCGATCTCCCGCCACCTTTAAAACGTTGACGACGCCGCCGGCTCATGGGTCCCCAATGTCAGCCTCCCCATACCGCAAATCCTCTTTCCGCAAAGGTTGTATTTCTAGATAGATAAGGTGGATTCGAATCTGCCATGGTTCAGCAGCTCTGTAAGCCTTCTTGCACTAATTAATGGAAGTAGTGTATCGCAAGGTCAAGACATGTGGCTCGGTGTAATGAATCTATATGAATCATGTTGTGGGTTCAATCTGATAGTTCTCTAACAGTGTCAGCCAAAATAGAAATTAAGTTTTTTTCTAAAAGGGAAATGCAAATTAAGATGAACACAAACATTAGTTATCATAATAGCTGATCATACATACATACTTGCTAAGAGCAAAAGCTTGCCGCAGTTTTACCACCCATACAATTAATTAGCAGCTCGTATAAGATAACCTTATATAAGTATAACTACAAATGCATTTGCTAAGGGCTCATGGGACAACAGAACTAGACAACCGCGAACTTTATGACCAAGCATGTCACAGCCGGCATCGAAAGATCTTGACCTTCAACTTTGATCCAATGCGAAGTTTGGCACCGTCAATGAACTTTTTCCACTTGGAAGTAACAGCCAAGCGGCCATCTGTGGGACTGACAGAGTACCGTCCCTCCACGGTGAGACCTTCACTCTCCATGACGAGGGATATCTTGCCCCTTCGGCCAGCATTGAGATCCTTGGAGATACTTTTAGGCAATTTCTGATTCAAAGCAAGAGATACCACCAAAAATTAGTCAATGGCACCAATGCACGGAACCATGTGAGACTTTGAGCAGAGAAGACATCAAGATAAGAGCAGCTTATGCTGTCATATACTCACGAACATAGCCTTCGCATGCGTCCCGGTCACCACACGGGTGGCCACAAGCAATGAGCCGAGACCTCGGTGATCCGGCCGGGCGTGTGCATGAGCCCGGGCTGGTACACGAGCCGGTGCCGATGCAGAGACCGCCGGGCAGGTGCAGAAACGGTGCCTCTAGAGGAACCGGTGCCGATGCAGGAGACCGTTGGGCAGTGTGCAAGAACGGTGCAGCCTAGAGGAACCAAGCGTCGATGCAGAGCCTCGCCGGGCATGTGTAGTATATGGGGCCTCTACAGAACCAATGCCGATGTAGGGGACCGCCGGGTAGATGCAAGAACGGAGCCGGCACAGAACCGGTGCCGATGCAGAGAGTGGGAAGCCGGTGCCGTGCCGGTGTGGTTGCCCTTTGTGACATCCGCTCCTCGTTCCGTCGTGGATCCGCAGCTTTGATCATGTTAAACCCAAGCAAGCTAGAACAGAGGGAATGGTTTAGAACAACCGCTCGTAATGCAGCTTATCAAAAGATATGAGTAGAAAAAAGTTACATATTATATATTTGGAAGTGTCTCCAACTCGTAAGCGCTACGTATATCTGCCCGTTTGAGTTTCGATCCTCGCTCGTCGCCCTTCTTCGTACCGTAGTCAAAAGCAAACTTTCTCCAATCATGTCCATACAAATATGTGATGGCCTCGCGTCTTGTAGACATACACCTCATAGACCGTGTAGGTGTTCATCAATTTGCCATTGCCATGCATAGTGAAAGATCCTTCATGCGGACACATCCGGTTAATCATTGGACGAAGTTCACAAGGTACAGTCTGCATGTGAAAATTGATACAAATGTAAGAAGCAGGAAGACTAAAAACAAGACTTTACTATATGCCAATTCATGCTAAACCACCGAGAATACATACCCGTAACTCGTGAAGGAGCTACTAGAAAGGTAGATAGAGCCATAGGAGGTGTTATATGCGGGGTATGTACATGGGCCCGCCATATTCCCGCAAGCTCGGCATCGGGATGGTGAAGGAAACATGGGAGGTACTACCGGTGCGTAGCGCCGAACGTAAGTGGAAGAATTAGGTTGTGTAAAGTGCATAGTTCGTAGCAATGCAAATGTTGACAAGCAAGTGCATAACACTATGTTACAAACCGAACAGATGAAAAATTAGTGTATGATGAATATAAGCATGCTAATTTGGTGTTTCCGAATTCCAAAAGCATTAGACAGAGCCGTTGATAATATCGACATAAATCATGGCATGTATATGTGGCTTAAGAAAATATACCCGAACCCTTGGATGGTTACGGCCCGGCTGATCCTTGGACTTGAGCTTATATAAGCATCCGAAGGTGGGGCCGACAAGAACTTGGTGGCAGCCTCTCGCAGATGCCTCATCGCCAGCTAGCTTGCAATCCTTTTGACCAATGAAGGCTTAGCAGCTTCAGTCCGCATATAAAAATTGAAGAGCAACATGTACATCAGCAAGTGATATATAAAATGAATCTATGAGACACCGATGCATATAGTGCCGGATGTAAGTGGAAGAATAGGTGTGTGTGTTTCGAACTATTGGTAAGCATTAGACAAAGCCGGCAATAAACGTACAAAAATCAAATCATGTATGAGGATTAAGAAAATATACCCGCTTACCGAAAAGGGTACCACCCAACTGGCCCGTGGCCTTGTGCTTGAGGAGGTTTTCGAAGATGGTGGCAGCACCATCGTCTTCACAAGCAGCCTCATCAGATCATTTTTTATCCATTTGAGTAGAGGAACAGAAGTTTCATCCCGCATATGAATAGCAACAGAACTCATCATTGATATTTAATAAATCTATGAGATAGACCGATGCAAATAGTGCGGGTGTAAGTGGAAGAATAGGGTTGTGCATAGAGAACAGCTTGACAACAATGCAAATGATTACAAAAGAAGCCAATGGAAATCAACAAGCTTATATACCGGATGAGACAGATCGAAAAGTGAAAAATTAGTGTATGATGATTGTAAGCAAACGCAAGTGTTTCGAACTTTTGGTAAGCATTAGACAAAGCCAACAAGTAATTAAACGTATAATAATGAAATCATGTATGTGGATTAAGAAAATATACCAGTATTCATTAAAAGGTCACCACCCAACTGGCCCATGGCCTCGTGCTTGTAGAGGTTTTCTAAGATGGTGCCGGCACCATCGTCCTCACAAGCAGCCTCATTAGCCCCATTTTGCATCCACTTGAGTAAAGGCGCAGCAGCTTCAGCCTCGCATAAGAATGGGAACAGATCTCAAGCAAGTGATATTGAATGACTCGAGACAGACCGATGCATATAGTGCTAGATGTAAGTGGAAGGGTATGGCCGTGTATGGACAACAGTTCACAACAATGCAAGGGTGTGTTCGGTTCGAAACAGACATGGAATGGAATGGAATGGTTCCATTTCGTAGGAATGGAATGGTTACATTTTTGTTCGGTTGGGAAAAATGGAGAGCAGTAAGAGATCGAGGTTAAACTAACCAATTGTCTCAAAATTGTAATTAACAATTGCAAATGACATTTTAATCTCAAAGTCGTAATTAACAGCCGCCTAATGGTGCTCTTTTAATCTAAAAATCGAAATTAACATCATTTTATGTTGGGTTAGGGAACTGGAGTAGATGAACATTACCGTATGATGATTGTAAGCAAACGAATTTGGTGTTTCTAAACTTTTGGCTTCGAGATCTTATGGGTTTCAACTCTAGCCTACCCCAACTTGTTTGGGACTCGAAAGGCTTGGTTGTTGTTGTTGTTGTTGTAAACTTTTGGCAAGCATAGAAAAACCGACAATAAACAGAGAAAAATCAAGGCATGTTTTGTGGATTAAGAAAATATACCATATTCATTAAAAGATCACCACCCAGCCGGTGCGTGGCCTTGTGCTTGTAGAGGCATTTAGAAGATGGGGGCGGCATCAACATACTGGCAGCCTGATCAGCCGCAGCTTTCATCTTCCTTTTGAGTAAATGCCCTAAAGTTTCAGTCCGCATATGAATAGCAAAACAAGAGGCAGACCTCAGCAGTTGATATTGAATTACTGTATGAGATAGACTGATGCATATAGTGGATGCTCTTAGCCTTTTGCAACGTGAACACTAGCTATGGACAGACAAAAAAACTAGTTAACTCAGCTTTGTCTAGATATGAATGTACTACCACCATCCAAAAGCTTAAGCCTTATTTATTTTTGAGAAATCAAAACAAGCAAAGTTTGACCAAAATTTTAGAACATTCTATCAACAAATATAATACCGTGTAGATACCGTAGGAAAATATATTTTATTATCTATTTAATGATATTAATTTTGTATTTTGCATGTTACCGATTTTTGGTAAAAGCTTAGTCAAACATGGTATAGTTTGACTTTCTAAAAATAATATAAGCCCAAAGCTTTGGGATGGAGGCAGTAGTATCTAGAGCTAAAACACATCTAGATACATCCGTATCTACAGTATAGTTGAGTCAATTAATTTGGATCCGAGGGAGTATCGATTCAGTACTACATCATGGTAAGTTGGTTAAAAAAAATTACCCCCGGGCGGTCCCCGCCCAGCTCGGCAGCTGGCATTTCGCTTCTTGTGCCGCAGATCGGGCCATGCTCCCGCAGCAGTGGGGCGCTATTCTCGTTCCCCATAGCCTCAAGCACGGAACCCGGAGGTACCAACCCGATACAGTAGAATATAGAGCATGGTGTCACAGAGGCTTTACGCACAAACAACCGAAGACATGTGCTACTTTAAGCATATTCCAGCAACAGAACAGCATTGAGGATGCAGAGACCAGAGAGACACTTAAAAGGTAAAGAGTGGATAAGCAAACGGAGTACCTGCTTCGCGGGGCTGGGGACGCAGCTCAGGCTCAGCCAACTGCCCACATGCGTGGTGGCCTTACGCTCCATTGCCCCCACCGCCGAGGTCTTGCCTTTCCTGTACAAGCTGACAAAAGATACAGTGAGGATCAGCAGAAACTACAAAGGTTGCAAATGTCGACAAATAAAGGAAGAACACCCCAATCCAAGCAAAGGTAGCCCCCGCCCCCACCCCCATCAATCACTCCCAGCTCGAGGGTGACCGTAAAGACACCCCTTTGCCCGTAATAGGAAAGAGATGCGCAAGATATCGAGGAGAGGAAAAAAGAACCGATCTCGAGAAAGGAGAGAACATTACTAGTCCTACCTAATCCGCTTGGGCTAGATGCAGCTTGCCCCTCCAAGCTGGATGCCGGGACGGTGGAGGCGAAAGGAGGGGATCGAGCTAGCGGCTTGCATCCGTCGGCAATCGGCACTCGATCGGGAGAGAAGGGGTGCTACATAAAGGGGAGGGGTAACATATTTTATTACACAATGGAACTTACTGATGTGACTAGTCATTACATGTCTCACTGAAACTAGGGCCCATAGTGTGGCACCCCAAATTTACTTGAAGCTGCCCGGCGGGACGCATTGGCGCGTCAAGAAACCCCCGAATTGTAGCGGGGAAATGAAACATTTCACAAAAATTCGAAATTCAAGCACACCGCCACGCGCCAAGCACGCGGCTGTTCCTTCCTCTTCCTCGGTTCCTCCTCCCCTATCCGAAAAACCCCAAATCCCAAGCTCAAACCAAAAAAAAAACAAAAAACAAATCCCCTGGCCGCCATGCATGTCCTCGTTAACCCGCTGGAGATCGTTCCCGGACGATGCGGACCACCCGCCCTGAGATCCAGAATTCCGTCCACCTCGAGGCACTGCGTGCTGTCTCGCAGCAGCGGGCTTGAGGGCGCCGAAGAGGAAGTTCCGCCGGAAAGTGCTCATGGCAACCGTGCAAGCTCACCGGCGTGCCGTATCCCGAGAGGAACTGGTCAAAGCTTTGCTATTCGCCACACACAAAAAAATTGCGGGCCAAGATCTGGTCAAAGCTTCGTCGATGGCTTGCCGCGAGAGGCTTGGAGTCCAGAGTCAATAAACTAGCTGCTCGAGGACTTGGGCGAAGTTTACACGGATTCATATTAACCGACTCAAGTTTGTTAGTCTAGTTAACAAATGCATCTAGATACATCCATATCTAGACAGAATTGAGTCAATTAATATGAATCGAGGGGAGTACCCGAAAGTGTTTCATGCTACCAACTAATGCGCCGGGCAGGAATCGCCGTAGAAGTAATTGTGCTACTACTTGTACGATGAACCGATTGTGTGGGTGTCGAATTTTGCAACGCGATCATCCACCGAATGCTTAATCTAGCGCCAAAGGCGTACAAATCATAACATACTACAGCACCGTAACATAAGAGTACGAATCATAAAGTAGCTCAACATTTTGCATCGTGGCCGGGTGGTCCCGAGACTACCGGGACGCCCCGATGATCTCCGGTGTGCATCCTCTTCAACGCAAAGCCGTGTACTCGGTCCACGGCCTCCTTCGTAGGCTGGATAATCTCAGTGTGCAGGACCTTCGTCTATGAGAGGCTCGTCATCGCACTCATCCACAGTGCATCAGTGGCCGGGTGGTCTTGAGACTACCCGACGCCCGTGATGATCTCCGGCGTGCATCCACTTCAACGCAAAGCCGTGTACTCGGTCCACGGCCTCCTTCTCGTAGACCGGATAATCTCAAGTGCAGTGACCTTCGTCTATGAAAGGCTCGTCATCGCACTCATCCACAGTGCATCAAACCGAGATTCATCTTCAAATCTCCCATCAAACCGAGAGACCTCTTTAACTCTATGCTTCGCAATTAGTACATCAACCGATTAGACAAACATCTAAGGGATGCAACCCGAACAAATGCCGTTTTACATATTTACCTTCTCATCCGGCACAAGACATGTCCCGCAGCTGAAACCCGTTTCCCGAAGCAAGCGCTTTTTCTCTCCTTCCCGTCCATCCATCCGCAACAAGTTAAATTTGAGTACGTAACCTTGCACAAAGAATGCAAACTATTGATTGAAACAACGGCAGCATCAATATAAATAATTAACTACATATGCCAAGACACATACAAGTGTGAGCAAGATCTCGCTTCTCCCGCTAAAGGATCATTATATGGTTCACCATGCTAAACCCGCCTAACATATGTGCGGTCCATCCCAAAAATGTGTAAATGATCTCGCCACTACAGGGTGAGGCCTCTTCTCACCATTCATACATGTGCAGCGCGGGCAATACACGTCCAGGTTGTGACCATCATGAGCTCTAATAAACCCCATAAAGGGTTGAACACCATTTATATATGAAGGGGAACATAAGTGTCCATGCAGTTTCCAAGTTCTGTCCATCTGTTTAATTATGAGATACAAGTGGTTGGTGATTAATTTAAGGCGAAGTAGGAAATGTATATCCATCGAGTACAAAACTATACTACATGATTATGCATTTCAGCAATCATGTCGAGTACAAAACAAAAAATGCCCATCGACATTTTAGCAAACAGATCGTGTACAAAACTCGCCATGGCATTTCAGCAAATTAACGGATCGAGTGCAGAACCGACTCTATATGCCCACGCAAATGAACAAATTGATCGATGACAAATCGAGCGGAAAACTATAAAGTGCCAATTAGTTCGAGCATACCGACGAATTTTTTTAGCAAGCATCAAGAAAATATAAATCGTTAGGCTGTCTTGCCCGATACATGATTGAGCTAGAGATAGCAGCCCTACCGTGGATCAACTTGACCGCCGGTGCGTCTCGAGAAGAACGACGGGGAGGGGAAGCTTCTTCTTCGCACGGACGGGACGGGGAGGGGAAGCTCTTCGCACGGACGGGGATAAGTTGTGTACGGTGGGTGGGGGTCATGCGGCCGGGCCGCCGGGGTGATAATTAAGGTTGGTAGGTGGCGTTTAATGGAGTTGCGTGTGTAATTTGCCGTGCACAAGGTTGAGGAATAGGCGGTTCCCTTTGCCGCGCGCACAATTCAAACTATCCCGCCCATGTAGTTTAAATTCGCCATATTTTCGTTAAATCGACATAAAGTCATGTGAGTGGGGGAAAATTAGCAAAGTTGCTTGAAAAATAGTAAAACTCTGGAATTATCCTTTAAATATGCTCTACTTCGTGTGAAAATCGGGGTGTGGAAGCATGTTGAGCTGTTTTATTTGTACTTTCTTCATTAAAACTCCCATTTTATGCACTTTGGATGGAAAGAAATCATTTGTACATAAATTTTGACAACGCCATTTGCAAACACTAATTGTTTACATGCCAAGATGCACCCATCCACCAAATATATATGTGGCAAAAGTTTATCACAATCTAGCAGTATATGCATAATTAGTGAGGGACCCCTTTGATTTTGTGCAATTTCCACTAATTAGGTAGAGATCGAGAAGGGTTAATTAATTAGGCCATGTTAGGGGTTATGTGTTTTAATAGGTTGTGTGGATTCAAATACAACTTCTTTATTTGTGTGCTATGATTAATCAAAACTAGATCGATCGACCGCGCACACATTATTAGAGGCGCATGCCTTTGCGCACAAAGTGCATGTGTGTGTTGTTGGCCACCAACGAGAGAGAGAGAGAGAGAGAGAGAGAGAGAGAGAGAGATAGAGGTAGAGAGAGCTACATACGAGAGAGCGATTGAAATCCCCAAATTAAACACATATATATGCATGGCACATTTAATTTAATTAGAGGACCGCGAGGCACCCCTGGCCCGCTTGATGCATAATTAAGTGTCATTGGCCTATATATATAGGGTTTAATTAGGGTTTAGGGTTTAGGGTTAGGAGGTTAGGGTTTAGGGTTTAATGTTTATGGTGTTTAGGGTTTAGGGATTAGGGATTAGGGTTTATTTAGGGTTTAAGGTTTAGGGATCATCGATCGAGTGCGCACACACACATTATTAGAGGCACACGCGCCTTTGCGCATAAAGTGCATGCGTATATGTGTGTGTTTTTTGGCCACCAACGACATATAGATGATCGAGAGAGAGAGATTGAAATCCCCCAAGAATATGTTCAAATATATATTAAAATATATGCACGAATTAATGCATGCATGGTAGGCCATGCATGCACACTAATTATATATATATTATGAGGAAACTTAATCAAATGTGTTTTCATTCGAGAGAACTTGTCAAAATTCAAGTTAATTAATTTATCATCGATAATTATATAATTAATTAATGAATCTCGTGGAGATGTTATACAACATATGATCGATATATAGGCCATGTATATATTAATTGGTTTTAATCTACCGTTTTTGCTAGCTAGCAGCATGCTATATATAGAGCATGTTTTTATTAGATCGGGTTATAGCTAGTATAGTTTAGGGTTATGTGTTTTAATTAACTAGGGTTTGATTAGCTAGGGGTTAGTTATATATATATGGTTTAGGGTTAATGCATGTCACATTTAATTTAACTAGAGGACCGCGAGGCACCCCCGGCCTCGCTTGATGCACAATTAAGTGTCGTTGGCCTATATATATAGGGTTTAATTAGGGTTTAGGGTTAGCTAGCCGGGTTTAGGGTTTAGTGTTTTGGGTGTTTAGCTAGGGTCTAGGGTTTAGGGTTTAGTGTTTACCGTGTTTAGAGGGTCTAGGGTTTAGTGTTTAGGGTGTTTAGGGTCTAGGGTTTAGGGTCTAGTGTTTAGGGTCTATGGTTTAGGGTTTAATTAGTGTTTAGGGTGTTTAGGGTTTAGGGTTTAGTGTTTACGGTGTTTAGGGTCTAGGGTTTAGGGTTTAGTGTTTAGGGTCTAGGGTTTAGGGTTTAATTAGTGTTTAGGGTGTTTATAGGGTTTAGGGTTTAGGGTTTAGGGTTTAGGGTTTAGGGTTTAGGGTTTAGGGTTTAGGGTTTATGGTTTAGGGTTTACGGTGTTTAGGGTCTAGGGTTTAGGGTTTAGTACGTGTTTAGGGTGTTTAGGGTCTAGGGTTTAGTGTGTTTAGGGTGTTTAGGGTTTAGGGGATTAGGGATTAGGGTTTTAGGGTTGTTTAAGGTTTAGGGATCATCGATCGAGTGCGCACACACACATTATTAGAGGCACACGCGCCTTTGCGCATAAAGTGCATGCGTATATGTGTGTGTTTTTTGGCCACCAACGACATATAGATGATCGAGAGAGAGAGATTGAAATCCCCCAAGAATATGTTCAAATATATATTAAAATATATGCACGAATTAATGCATGCATGGTAGGCCATGCATGCACACTAATTATATATATATTATGAGGAAACTTAATCAAATGTGTTTTCATTCGAGAGAACTTGTCAAAATTCAAGTTAATTAATTTATCATCGATAATTATATAATTAATTAATGAATCTCAGGGAGATGTTATACAACATATGATCGATATATAGGCCATGTATATATTAATTGGTTTTAATCTACCGTTTTTGCTAGCTAGCTGCATGCTATATATAGAGCATGTTTTTATTAGATCGGGTTATAGCTAGTATAGTTTAGGGTTATGTGTTTTAATTAACTAGGGTTTGATTAGCTAGGGGTTAGTTATATATATATGGTTTAGGGTTAATGCATGTCACATTTAATTTAACTAGAGGACCGCGAGGCACCCCCGGCCTCGCTTGATGCACAATTAAGTGTCGTTGGCCTATATATATAGGGTTTAATTAGGGTTTAGGGTTAGCTAGCCGGGTTTAGGGTTTAGTGTTTTGGGTGTTTAGCTAGGGTCTAGGGTTTAGGGTTTAGTGTTTACTCGTGTTTAGAGGGTCTAGGGTTTAGTGTTTAGGGTGTTTAGGGTCTAGGGTTTAGGGTCTAGTGTTTAGGGTCTATGGTTTAGGGTTTAATTAGTGTTTAGGGTGTTTAGGGTTTAGGGTTTAGTGTTTACGGTGTTTAGGGTCTAGGGTTTAGGGTTTAGTGTTTAGGGTCTAGGGTTTAGGGTTTAATTAGTGTTTAGGGTGTTTATAGGGTTTAGGGTTTAGTGTTTAGGGTTTAGGGTTTTAGGGTTTAGGGTTTAGGGTTTAGGGTTTATGGTTTAGGGTTTACGGTGTTTAGGGTCTAGGGTTTAGGGTTTAGTGTTTAGGGTGTTTAGGGTCTAGGGTTTAGTGTGTTTAGGGTGTTTAGGGTTTAGGGGATTAGGGATTAGGGTTTTAGGGTTGTTTAAGGTTTAGGGATCATCGATCGAGTGCGCACACACACATTATTAGAGGCACACGCGCCTTTGCGCATAAAGTGCATGCGTATATGTGTGTGTTTTTTGGCCACCAACGACATATAGATGATCGAGAGAGAGAGAGATTGAAATCCCCCAAGAATATGTTCAAATATATATTAAAATATATGCACGAATTAATGCATGCATGGTAGGCCATGCATGCACACTAATTATATATATATTATGAGGAAACTTAATCAAATGTGTTTTCATTCGAGAGAACTTGTCAAAATTCAAGTTAATTAATTTATCATCGATAATTATATAATTAATTAATGAATCTCATGGAGATGTTATACAACATATGATCGATATATAGGCCATGTATATATTAATTGGTTTTAATCTACCGTTTTTGCTAGCTAGCCGCATGCTATATATAGAGCATGTTTTTATTAGATCGGGTTATAGCTAGTATAGTTTAGGGTTATGTGTTTTAATTAACTAGGGTTTGATTAGCTAGGGGTTAGTTATATATATATGGTTTAGGGTTAATGCATGTCACATTTAATTTAACTAGAGGACCGCGAGGCACCCCCGGCCTCGCTTGATGCACAATTAAGTGTCGTTGGCCTATATATATAGGGTTTAATTAGGGTTTAGGGTTAGCTAGCTGGGTTTAGGGTTTAGTGTTTTGGGTGTTTAGCTAGGGTCTAGGGTTTAGGGTTTAGTGTTTACTCGTGTTTAGAGGGTCTAGGGTTTAGTGTTTAGGGTGTTTAGGGTCTAGGGTTTAGGGTCTAGTGTTTAGGGTCTATGGTTTAGGGTTTAATTAGTGTTTAGGGTGTTTAGGGTTTAGGGTTTAGTGTTTACGGTGTTTAGGGTCTAGGGTTTAGGGTTTAGTGTTTAGGGTCTAGGGTTTAGGGTTTAATTAGTGTTTAGGGTGTTTATAGGGTTTAGGGTTTAGGGTTTAGGGTTTAGGGTTTTAGGGTTTAGGGTTTAGGGTTTAGGGTTTAGGGTTTATGGTTTAGGGTTTACGGTGTTTAGGGTCTAGGGTTTAGGGTTTAGTGTTTAGGGTGTTTAGGGTCTAGGGTTTAGTGTGTTTAGGGTGTTTAGGGTTTAGGGGATTAGGGATTAGGGTTTTAGGGTTGTTTAAGGTTTAGGGATCATCGATCGAGTGCGCACACACATTATTAGAGGCACACGCGCCTTTACGCATAAAGTGCATGCGTATATGTGTGTGTTTTTTGGCCACCAACGACATATAGATGATCGAGAGAGAGAGAGATTGAAATCCCCAAGAATATGTTCAAATATATATTAAAATATATGCACGATTGCATGCATGGTAGGCCATGCATGCACACTAATTATATATATATTATGAGGCAACTTAATCAAATGTGTTTTCATTCGAGAGAACTTGTCAAAATTCAAGTTAATTAATTTATCATCGATAATTATATAATTAATTAATGAATCTCGTGGAGATGTTATACAACATATGATCGATATATAGGCCATGTATATATTAATTGGTTTTAATCTACCGTTTTGCTAGCTAGCTGCATGCTATATATAGAGCATGTTTTTATTAGATCGGGTTATAGCTAGTATAGTTTAGGGTTATGTGTTTTAATTAACTAGGGTTTGATTAGCTAGGGTTAGTTATATATATATGGTTTAGGGTTAATGCATGGCACATTTAATTTAACTAGAGGACCGCGAGGCACCCATGGCCTGCTTGATGCACAATTAAGTGTCGTTGGCCTATATATATAGGGTTTAATTAGGGTTTAGGGTTAGCTAGTTGGGTTTAGGGTTTAGTGTTTTGGGTGTTTTGCTAGGGTCTAGGGTTTAGGGTTTAGTGTTTACGGTGTTTAGAGGGTCTAGGGTTTAGTGTTTAGGGTGTTTAGGGTCTAGGGTTTAGGGTCTAGTGTTTAGGGTCTATGGTTTAGGGTTTAATTAGTGTTTAGGGTGTTTAGGGTTTAGGGTTTAGTGTTTACGGTGTTTAGGGTCTAGGGTTTAGGTTTTAGTGTTTAGGGTCTAGGGTTTAGGGTTTAATTAGTGTTTAGGGTGTTTATAGGGTTTAGGGTTTAGGGTTTAGGGTTTTAGGGTTTAGGGTTTAGGGTTTAGGGTTTAGGGTTTAGGGTTTATGGTTTAGGGTTTACGGTGTTTAGGGTCTAGGGTTTAGGGTTTAGTGTTTAGGGTGTTTAGGGTCTAGGGTTTAGTGTGTTTAGGGTGTTTAGGGTTTAGGGGATTAGGGATTAGGGTTTTAGGGTTGTTTAAGGTTTAGGGATCATCGATCGAGTGCGCACACACATTATTAGAGGCACCCGCGCCTTTACGCATCAAGTGCATGCGTATATATGTGTGTTTTTTGGGCCACCAACGATATATAGATGATCGAGAGAGAGAGAGAGATTGAAATCCCCAAGAATATGTTCAAATATACATTAAAATATATGCACGAATGCATTGTAGGCCATGCATATGCACACTAATTATATATATATTATGAGGCAACTTAATCAAATGTGTTTTCATTCGAGAGAACTTGTCAAAGTTCAAGTTAATTAATTTATCACGATAATTATATAATTAATTAATGATTCTCATGGATATGTTATACAACATGATCGATATAGGCCATGTATATTTTAATTGGTGTTAATCTACGGTTTGCTAGCTAGCTGCTATATATAGAGCATGTTTTTATTAGATCGGGTTATATCTAGTATAGTTTAGGGTTATGTGTTTTAATTAAGTAGGGTTGATTAGCTAGGGTTAGTTACATATATATGGTTTAGGGTTAATGCATGGCACATTTAATTTTATTAGAGGATCGCGAGGCACCCATGACCCGCTCGATCGATGCACAATTAAGTGTCGTTGGCCTATACATAGGGTTTAATTGGGGTTTAGGATTAGCTAGGGTTTAGGGTTAGGGTTAGGGTTAGGGTACGTTTAGGGTTAATGCATGTCACATTTAATTTAACTAGAGGACCGCGAGGCACCCCTGGCCTGCTTGATGCACAATTAAGTGTCGTTGGCCTATATATATAGGGTTTAATTAGGGTTTAGGGTTAGCTAGCTGGGTTTAGGGTTTAGTGTTTTGGGTGTTTAGCTAGGGTCTAGGGTTTAGGGTTTAGTGTTTATGGTGTTTAGAGGGTCTAGGGTTTAGTGTTTAGGGTGTTTAGGGTCTAGGGTTTAGGGTCTAGTGTTTAGGGTCTATGGTTTAGGGTTTAATTAGTGTTTAGGGTGTTTAGGGTTTAGGGTTTAGTGTTTACGGTGTTTAGGGTCTAGGGTTTAGGGTTTAGTGTTTAGGGTCTAGGGTTTAGGGTTTAATTAGTGTTTAGGGTGTTTATAGGGTTTAGGTTTAGGTTTAGGGTTTAGGGTTTAGGGTTTAGGTTTAGGGTTTAGGGTTTAGGGTTTAGGGTTTAGGTTTACGGTGTTTAGGGTCTAGGGTTTAGGGTTTAGTGTTTAGGGTGTTTAGGGTCTAGGGTTTAGTGTGTTTAGGGTGTTTAGGGTTTAGGGGATTAGGGATTAGGGTTTTAGGGTTGTTTAAGGTTTAGGGATCATCGATCGAGTGCGCACACACATTATTAGAGGCACCCGCGCCTTTACGCATCAAGTGCATGCGTATATATGTGTGTTTTTTGGGCCACCAACGATATATAGATGATCGAGAGAGAGAGAGAGAGATTGAAATCCCCAAGAATATGTTCAAATATACATTAAAATATATGCACGAATGCATTGTAGGCCATGCATGCACACTAATTATATATATATTATGAGGCAACTTAATCAAATGTGTTTTCATTCGAGAGAACTTGTCAAAGTTCAAGTTAATTAATTTATCACGATAATTATATAATTAATTAATGATTCTCAGGGATATGTTATACAACATGATCGATATAGGCCATGTATATTTTAATTGGTGTTAATCTACGGTTTGCTAGCTAGCTGCTATATATAGAGCATGTTTTTATTAGATCGGGTTATAGCTAGCTAGTATAGTTTAGGGTTATGTGTTTTAATTAAGTAGGGTTGATTAGCTAGGGTTAGTTACATATATATGGTTTAGGGTTAATGCATGGCACATTTAATTTTATTAGAGGATCACGAGGCACCCATGACCCGCTCGATCGATGCACAATTAAGTGTCGTTGGCCTATACATAGGGTTTAATTGGGGTTTAGGATTAGCTAGGGTTTAGGGTTAGGGTTAGGGTACGTTTAGGGTCTAGGGTTTAGGGTTTAGTGTTTAGGGTGTTTAGGGTTTAGGGATTAGGGATTTAAGGTTTTAGGGTTGTTTAAGGTTTAGGGATCATCGATCGAGTGCGCACACACATTATTAGAGGCACCCGCGCCGTTACGCATAAATTGCATGCATATATATGTGTGTTTTTTGGGCCACCAACGATATATAGATGATCGAGAGAGAGAGAGAGATTGAAATCCCCAAGAATATGTTCAAATATACATTAAAATATATGCACGAATGCATTGTAGGCCATGCATGCACACTAATTATATATATATTATGAGGCAACTTAATCAAATGTGTTTTCATTCGAGAGAACTTGTCAAAGTTCAAGTTAATTAATTTATCACGATAATTATATAATTAATTAATGAATCTCGTGGATATGTTATGCAACATGATCGATATAGGCCATGTATATTTTAATTGGTGTTAATCTACGGTTTGCTAGCTAGCCGCTATATATAGAGCATGTTTTTATTAGATCGGGTTATAGCTAGCTAGTATAGTTTAGGGTTATGTGTTTTAATTAAGTAGGGTTGATTAGCTAGGGTTAGTTACATATATATGGTTTAGGGTTAATGCACGGCACATTTAATTTTATTAGAGGATCACGAGGCACCCATGACCCGCTCGATCGATGCACAATTAAGTGTCGTTGGCCTATACAGAGGGTTTAATTGGGGTTTAGGATTAGCTAGGGTTTAGGGTTAGGGTTAGGGTTAGGGTTAGGGTATGTTTAGGGTCTAGGGTTTAGGGTTTAGTGTTTAGGGTGTTTAGGGTTTAGGGATTAGGGATTTAAGGTTTTAGGGTTGTTTAAGGTTTAGGGATCATCGATCGAGTGCGCACACACATTATTAGAGGCACCCGCGCCTTTACGCATAAATTGCATGCATATATATGTGTGTTTTTTGGGCCACCAACGATATATAGATGATCGAGAGAGAGAGAGAGATTGAAATCCCCAAGAATATGTTCAAATATACATTAAAATATATGCACGAATGCATTGTAGGCCATGCATGCACACTAATTATATATATATTATGAGGCAACTTAATCAAATGTGTTTTCATTCGAGAGAACTTGTCAAAGTTCAAGTTAATTAATTTATCACGATAATTATATAATTAATTAATGAATCTCAGTGGATATGTTATACAACATGATCGATATAGGCCATGTATATTTTAATTGGTGTTAATCTACGGTTTGCTAGCTAGCGGCTATATATAGAGCATGTTTTTATTAGATCGGGTTATATCTAGTATAGTTTAGGGTTATGTGTTTTAATTAAGTAGGGTTGATTAGCTAGGGTTAGTTACATATATATGGTTTATGGTTAATGCATGGCACATTTAATTTTATTAGAGGATCGCGAGGCACCCATGACCCGCTCGATCGATGCACAATTAAGTGTCGTTGGCCTATACATAGGGTTTAATTGGGGTTTAGGATTAGCTAGGGTTTAGGGTTAGGGTTAGGGTTAGGGTACGTTTAGGGTCTAGGGTTTAGGGTTTAGTGTTTAGGGTGTTTAGGGTTTAGGGATTAGGGATTTAGGGGTTTTAGGGTTGTTTAAGGTTTAGGGATCATCGATCGAGTGCGCACACACATTATTAGAGGCACCCGCGCCTTTACGCATAAATTGCATGCATATATATATATGTGTGTTTTTTGGCCACCAACGATATATAGATGATCGAGAGAGAGAGATTGAAATCCCCAAGAATATGTTCAAATATACATTAAAATATATGCACGAATGCATGGTAGGCCATGCATGCACACTAATTATATATATATATTATGAGGCAACTTAATCAAATGTGTTTTCATTCGAGAGAACTTGTCAAAATTAAAGTTAATTAATTTATCACGATAATTATATAATTAATTAATGAATCTCAGTGGATATGTTATACAACATGATCGATATAGGCCATGTATATATTAATTGGTGTTAATCTACGGTTTGCTAGCTAGCTGCTATATATAGAGCATGTTTTTATTAGATCGGGTTATAGCTAGTATAGTTTAGGGTTATGTGTTTTCATTAAGTAGGGTTGATTAGCTATGGTTAGTTACATATATATGGTTTAGGGTTAATGCATGGCACATTTAATTTAATTAGAGGACCGCGAGGCACCCCCGGCCTCGCTTGATGCACAATTAAGTGTCGTTGGCCTATATATAGGGTTTAATTAGGGTTTAGGGTTAGGGTTAGGGTTTAGGGTCTAGGGTTTAGTGTTTAGGGTGTTTAGGGTTTAGGGATTAGGGATTAGGGTTTCAGTGGTTGTATAAGGTTTAGGGATCATCGATCGAGTGCGCACACACATTATTAGAGGCACCCGCGCCTTTGCGCATAAAGTGCATGCGTATAGTTTAGGGTTATTTGTTTTAATTAAGTAGGGTTTGATCAGCTAGGGTTAGTTACATATATATGGTTTAGGGTTAATGCATGGCACATTACATATAGTTTAAATCTCAAGAATGTTTATACATGATAGGCCATATGTGCAAAGGAATTTTTTTCCTCGTGAACTTGTCAAAATTCAAGTTTATCGATGCCAATGGAAACTAGTCCAAAAAATTACATAGAGGACCAAAAGTACTAGACAATAACTAATAGAACCTGCAACTTTACAAAAAGGACCCCAAAACATATAGAAGAAAATCAATCGAGTCCTTCTCGACCGCACATCAGATCTCTGCTCCGCATCCTTTCCAGCAACTCCGTCGCCGGGGACGCACCACTTGGGACGGTGTCGCCGGTAGTCGCCAGGACGAAGGAGAAGAAGGGCCTCAGCAACGGCATATTGGCTCTGAGAAGGGTCGCTGAAAGTCCAAGATGTGCACGGGCAAGACGGATGACGCCGTCGTATGCCCCGAGCTTGTGAACTTTAGCAGCTTGACTTCCCCATTGGCCAGATCCGAAGCACCGACCAAAGCAAGCCTCACCGTTAGCGCCATCACATTGATGGCACCGGATCGGGGTTTGGCCGGCAAGATCCGCCGATTCACCATAGGCCAGATCCGAAGCCGATGACGAGATCCCCGACTCCATTGCGCCATTCTCGCTCATGGGAAACACCGGATCTAAGCTTACAACAACACTAACTCCCTCGGATCCAAATTAGCCGACTCAACTTTGCTTATCTAAATATGGATGTATCCACACATGTTTTTACTCTAGATACATACACGTCTAAGGAAAGTTGAATCAATTAATTTAGTTCGGAGGGTGTACAATATACAGAGAGAAGTCGGCCTCGTCTCCGGCCGGCGAGGCCGCCGGAGAGAAGGGGGAGAGGAGCCGGGGGAGTGGGAGAGACTCGAGAGAGAAAGAGAAGAGGAAGAAATGAGAGCTCCCCGGGGAAGAACATTATTTTTGTCGTTCTGCTCGTACCGTAGCTTGAAACTGAAAATTTCGGCCACGCGCCAAATCATCCCGCCGCATCCATTCGAAAATCCCGTGACCAGTTTTACCCTTTTAACCCTGGTCCGGAAGCTACAACCCACCGACCATGGAGGGCTCATTCGGTAACAATGAAATATCTTGCCTAGATCCCGAACCCTCCCCACAGGCCCACACCCACCCACCAACCATTCGCCCCATTAGCTCAAAAATACTCTCACACGCCAAAGCTCTGACTCTCTACAGTACTAGATCCGCTTCGCCGCCGGCATACTCCTCCACAGCCGTAGCCTTGATCGTGTTGGCTGTCCACCCACCTGATCCGCTCCCCCGCCGCCCTCGTCACCGACGGATCTGCTTCACCGCCGACCTCGCCACCGACGGATCTGCTTCACCGCCGACCTCGCCACCGACGGATCTGCTTCACCGCCGACCTCGCCACCGACTACCTCGCCGCAGCGGCTGTATCAACTTCACCGAATACCTTGCCAGCCAACCAGATCTGCTTCACTAACGCCCGCTTCTACTGAAACATGGTCGATTCATCGTCTCCCGCGTTCGCCGCCGCTGGAATGCAAGTTGCCGCCCCCGTCCACCCCGCCGCAGCTTGGTTAGTACGCTGGCCCGTTAGATCGCGGT
The DNA here is from genome assembly GCF_022539505.1 of Lolium rigidum. Lineage (NCBI taxonomy): Eukaryota > Viridiplantae > Streptophyta > Magnoliopsida > Poales > Poaceae > Lolium > Lolium rigidum. The sequence continues at coordinate 37,433,019 of NC_061514.1, read as the reverse complement.
GTTTCTTTAGCCATGTTTTGTGTAGTTATTTGCGGATCTCATATGCCGTTAACTTTCTTGATGTGTTGCTTCGCATGAAGTTTGTTTAAATGTTGTACAAGTACAAAAGCATTATCCGGTCGCTACCATCCCGTTCATTCTACCGACACTCGTGTGCATCCACATATTTATAGCCTTGTACCCATTCATTTGCCGCCAACTCGTTTTTGTACTCGCATGCTATTGTCGCACCGCTTTTATAGTCGTGCTATGGGCATTTCCAATCTGCTTGTTCTTATACCACGTCATTAGCTCACCGCTAGCTGTTTTCTCGTGTCCGCTATTCTCACACTCGCTTTTATAATCATGCTATGTGCATTTCCAATCTGCTTGCTCTTATACCTCGTCTTTAGCTTATATAGTTATTGCTGCGTGCATGTCCGGTCTTTGTATTATCGTAGACCGACTTGTCAATGTTATTTTTCCTTGGGATTGATCATGCGAACCACTTATTAGAACATCCAACATTGACAGCGGGGACGCTAGGTAAGGTTGGAATCTGAGTTCGTGGTTGGTAATTTTGCGCTTACTTCCGTTATTATCTATAACCTATATGCATTGTTCCTTATGCAAGAGATTAACACTTGGAACCCCGCCATAGCAATGCCATTCATGCTTTACTATGTTTCGCCTATTTGATATGCTTGTCTTGGAGAAACTTCGAGGGTGATTTGAACTTGACATTTGGTCATTCTTAATGCCAGTTTACTTTATGTGTAAAACCTTGGCATTACCCTACTCTAAATCTGAATGTCTGAAATTCGTATCTCATGCAAAGCAACATCTAGTTGGTTTTAATCTGATATCTGGTAACTATTGGCTTATTCATTTGGCAGCTCAAGTTTTTTGTTATTTGAAACCAGCTGACTTGGTCTTAAATGTGATATCTAAACACAGATTAAGGACAATGGAGCAGGAGGATTAGCATTTCACTTGATGGCTGAACCTAAAATGATAGGCATGTTGACCACGACTAGTGCACGCAAGAGAAGGACCCGCAGTGAGCCAGTATGTGCTTAGTACATGCATCTTATCTTATCTTGTGCTTATTTCTGCTACATGTCGTTATCCGATCTCTACATTGCGTAATACATGTTTGAATAGTTAATTGTTGTAACTATGTTTACAATGTTACCGTAATGTCGTTTTAATGAAGCAATCATCATTAGAAGATAGTCGCCAAAAAAGGATCCGTAGCGACCCCGTGCAACATTATGATGTAAGTTTGTGCTTAGTACAAGTTCCATACATGTCTTATTTATGCAACTTGTTATTATCTTATATCTACATTGCATAATAAATGTTTGCATAGTTCATCGTTTAACTCTTTTTGCATTATTATCGAATGCAGTTGTGATGAAGCAATCTTCATTACCAAGTGAGGCCCACAAAAAGTTCCGATCTTTCTTCCGATGCATCTTCTCATAGCCGTCAACCTAGACCATTTCTTTCATCGGACAAGAAATATCTCAAGGCCGTACTTTATAAAAGACATGGTATTGCTCGCTTTAAGATCTATAGCCGATATGTTGACAAAGAGTACACAAGATTCAATCAAGGCGATTGCCAAATGTCAACGTGTTATTGATGATGCTAATAGAAGTCCTCAATGATTCTATGTAATTTTTTTATTTGGGCACATTAATTGCCTTGTAATTTTCCTATTTGTTTTATTTGTGTATGTAATTGTGTGTATCATTGAAATCAGATTTTAGGCTCATGAAATTTAATGCAAGTTGACTAGTCAAACAAGTAGGGCCCTACAACAGATTGGGCCGGCCCACTTACAGTAGTGTGGGACCCACTTTCATTTTGGGCCGGCCCACTTCTTTAGTAGGCCGGCCCGGCTACACGATAATGGGCTCCACATGCTTATTGGGCCGGCCCACTTGCTCTATGGTGGTCCCACATGGTAAATGGGCCGGCCCTTTAATAGGAAGGTGGGACCCACCCGTGTTTTGGCCCGGCCCACTATCTTGTTGGGCCGGCCCACTTTCTATATGGTGGACCCCACATACCAAATGGGCCGGCCCATTTTCTATATGGTGGACCCCACACACCAAATGGGCCGGCCCTTTAATAGGAAGGTGGGACCCACCTGTGTTTTGGCCCGGCCCACTATCTTGTTGGGCCGGCCCACTTTCTATATGGTGGACCCCACATACCAAATGGGCCGGCCCATTAACAGGAATGTGGGACCCACTCGTGTTTTTGGCCCGCCCACTATCTTGGTGGGCCGACCCACTTGCTATATGGTGGGCCCCACACACTAAATGGGCCGGCCCTTTAACAGAAAGTGGGACCCACTCGTGTTTTTGGCCCGGCCCACTATTTTGTTGGGCCGGCCCACTTGCTATACTGGTGGACCCCACACACTAAATGGGCCGACCTTTTAACAGGAAAGTGGGACCCACTCGTGTTTTTGGCCCGGCCCACTAGCTTGTTGGGCCGCCCACTTGCTATACGGTGGACCCCACACACTAAATGGGCCGGCCTTTTAACAGAAAGTGGGACCCACCGTGTTTTTGGCCCGGCCCACTTGCTTCTTGGGCCGGCCCGCTTGCCGTAAGGTGGACCCCACATGTTAAATGGGCCGGCCCATTTAAGTTTTGACCACCAACCTTAGAGGTTAGGCCCGGCCCACTTAACTAATGGACCAGCCCAGCCTATATAGTTGACCGGTCAAACTATGTCATCCGGCCCGGCCCGCTTAAGACGTGGCGGGCCTCGTGTGGGCCTACCATCTACCACGGGGTTTCAGCCGGTTAACGCCGTTAACCGGCGCTAACGGCGTCTCGCCACGTGTCGGCTTGCATGACGTCGCCAGCCAACGGGCTCCCGAAAACACTTCCGCAACGGTCCGATTTTCCGTGGCGGAAGGGCGCCCAAGCGCGACGGACCGAAAAAATCGTCGTTGGACTTTGCTCGACGCAGTTTCGACAACGGAACCCATCTCGTCGGGTTAGGCCCATAGGCGACGAAAAATGCCCCTTAGTTGACGATTTTGGGACGTTGTCTATCAGAACTTTTCTTGTAGTGTAAACTAGTAGCGATACAAAGCTCATCATATGGATCTCAATCATGCAAGCAATTCATGAGATCATTGTATTGGAGTACAGAGAGAGAGATTAACCACATAGCTACGGTAGAGCCCTCAGCCCCAGGGGAGAACTACTCCCTCCTCATCATGGGAGCAGCAGCGTTGATGGAGATGGCAGTGGTGTCGATGGAGAAGCCTTCCGGGGGCACTTCCCCGTCCCGGCGGCGTGCCGGAACAGAGACTCCTGTCCCCCAGATCTTGGCTTCGCGATGGCGGCGGCTCTGGAAATTTTCTCGTATCGTGGCTTTTTCGTGTCGAAGATTTAGGTCAGGGGCTTTATATAGGCGGAAGGGCAGCCTCGGAGGGGACCTGGGGCCACCAGACCATAGGGGGGCGCGCCCAGGCCCTAAGCCGCGCCGCCTGGTGGTGTGCCCCCTGGCTCGTCTCCGACTCTTCTTTGATGTTCTGGAAGCTCCCGGGAAAAATAAGATCTTGGGCATTGATTTCGTCCAATTCCGAGAATATTTCCTTACTAGGATTTCTGAAACCAAAAACAGCAGAAAACGAGAAGCGGCACTTCGGCATCTCGTCAATAGGTTAGTTCCGTAAAATGCATCAAAACGATATAAAGTGTGAACAAAACATGTAGGTATTGTCATAAAACAAGCATGGAACATCGAAATTATAGATACGTTGGAGACGTATCAAGCATCCCCAAGCTTAGTTCCTACTCGCCCTCGAGTAGGTAAACGATAACAAGAATAATTTCTGAAGTGACATGCTACCATCATAATCTTGATCAACATTATTGTAAAGCATATGAGATGAACGAAGTGACTCAAGGCAATGATCTATATTTGCTAACAAATAGATAACATATAGCAAAACTTTTCATGAATAGTACTTTCAAGACAAGCATCAAAAGTCTTGCATAAGAGTTAACTCATAAAGCAATAAATTCAAAGTAAAGGCATCGAAGCAACACAAAGGAAGATATAAATTTCAGCAGTTGCTTTCAGCTTTCAACATGCATATCTCATGGATAATTGTCAACACAAAGTAATATGATGAATGCAAATAAGCAAGTATGTAAGAATCAATGCACAGTTGACACAAGTGTTTGCTTCTAAGATGGAAGGAAATAGGTAAACTGACTCAACATAAAAGTAGAAGAAAGGCCCTTCGCAGAGGGAAGCAGGGATTAAATCATGTGCTAGAGCTTTTCAAGTTTTGAAATCATATAGAGAGCATAAAAGTAAAATTTTGAGAGGTGTTTGTTGTTGTCAACGAATGGTAGCGGGTACTCTAACAACCTTATCAACCAGACTTTCAAGAGCGGCTCCCATGAAGGACGTTATCTCTACCAGCAAGGTAGATCATCCCTCTTCTCTTTTGTACACATGTATTTTAGTTTCATTATGGATGACACTCCCCCCAACCTTTGCTTACACAAGCCATGGCTAACCGAATCCTCGGGTGCCTTCCAACATTCACATACCATGGAGAAGTGTCTATTTGCAAATTTAAGTTGCTTACTGATAGATCAGAGCAAAACATGTGAAGAGAATTATTAATGCAAGTTAATTAATTGGGGCTGGGAACCCCATTGCCAACTCCTTTTGCAAAATTATTGGATAAGCGGATGAGCCACTAGTCCATTGTGAAAGTCTGTCAGAAGCAAATGACAAGATCGAAAGATAAAACACCACATACTTCCTCATGAGCTATAAAACATTGACACAAATAAGAGATAAAAGCTTTTGAATTGTTTAAAGGTAGCACATGAAGTATTTACTTGGAATGGCAGGAAATACCACATAGTAGGTAGATATGGTGGACACAAATGGCATGGGTTTTGGCTCAAGGTTTTTGGATGCACGAGAAGCATTTCCTCACAGTACAAGGTTTTGGCTAGCAAGGTTGTTTGAAGCAAACACAAGTATAAACCGGTACAGCAAAACTTACATAAGAACATATTGCAAGCATTATAAGACTCTACACTGTCTTCCTTGTTGCTCAAACACTTTTACCAGAAAATATCTAGACCTTAGAGAGACTAATCATGCAAACCAAATTTCAACAAGCTCTACAGTAGTTCTCCACTACTAGATTTAAACTACATGATGCAAGAGCTTAAACATGATTTATGAGAGCTCAAAACAATTGCCAAGTATCAAATTATTCAAGACCATATGAAGCATTTTCTGATTCCAACAAAATATCAACAAGTGAAGCGATCAACATTCGCCCTTGAACATTAAAAGCAAAAATGAAGAACAGTAGTGTTCATATGAAAAAGCGGAGCGTGTCTCTCTCCCACACATGAGCATGTATTTATTCATAGAATGAAAATAACAAAACGAAAATAAAAGCACACAGACGCTCCAAGTAAAGTACATAAGATGTGATGGAATAAAAATATAGTTTCACTAGAAGTGACCTGATAAGTTGATGAAGAAGGGGATGCCTTGGGCATCCCCAAGCTTAGATGCTTGAGTCTTCTTGAAATATGCAGGGATGAACCACCGGGGCATCCCCAAGCTTAGACCTTTAACTCTTCTTGATCATAGTATATCATCCTCTTCTATTGACCCTTGAAAACTTCCTCCACACCAAACTTCAAGCAAACTCATTAGAGGGTTAGTGCATAATAAAAATTCACATGTTCAGAGGTGACACAATCATTCTTAACACTTCTGGACATTGCAAAAAGCTTCTGAATGTTAATGGAACAAAGAAACTCATTCAACATAGCAAAAGCGGCAATGCGAAATAAAAGGCAGAATCTGTCAAAACAGAACAGTCCGTAAAGACGAATTTTACAGGGGCACTTAACTTGCTCAAACGGAAAAACTCAAAACTAATGAAAGTTGCGTACATATCTGAGGATCACGCACGTAAATTGGCAGATTTTTTTGATTTTTTTACAGAGAGATCTGCGTGAATTCGTGACAGACAGCAATGCTGTTTCTGCGCAGCAATCCAAATCTAGCATCAATTTTACCATAGAGACTTTACTTGGCACAAAAACATGATAAGGAGAGGTTGCTACAGTAGTAAACAACTTCCAAGACTCATATATAAAAATAAAGTTCTGTAGTAAAATAAACACATGGGTTATCTCCCAAGAAGTGCTTTCTTTATAGCCATTAAGATGGGCTCAGTAATTTTAATGATGCTCTCGCGAGAATTAAGATTTGAAGAAAAAGAGAACATCAAGAAGCAAATTCAAAGCACATTTAAGCCTAACCCATTTCCTATGAAAAGGGATCTTGTACACGAATAAATTCATTAAGAACAAAGTGGCAAGCATAGAAAAGCAACACAAGCGTAATTTCAAGATTCTCAACATAAAGAGGGGAAACTTAATATTATTAAGATGCATATAACCATGTTTCCCTCTCTCATAATAACTTTCAGTAGCATCATGAACAAACTCAACAATATAACTATCACATAAAACATTCTTGTCATGAGCCATATGCATAAAATTATTACTCTCCACATAAGCATAATCAAATTTATTAGTTGTAGTGGGAGCAAATTCAACAAAGTAGCTATCATTATCATTCTCATCAAGTGTAGGAGGCATAGTATAATCATAATAAAATTTACTCTCCATAGTAGGCGGCACCAAAAGGCCACTATCATTATAATCATCATAAATAGGAGGCAAAGTATCATCAAAGAAAATTTTCTCCTCAATGCTTGGGGGACTAAAAATATCATGCTCATCAAAACCAGCTTCCCCAAGCTTAAAATTTTCCATATCATTAGCAACAATGGTGTTCAAAACGTTCATACTAATATCATTGCTACTAGCATGCCAATAAGATTCCATAGGTTTTTTAATTTTCGAAGCAAACAATCCATGTCTTAACTCAGGAAATAGAATAAGAAGCTCACTGTTGCTTTCCATTATGCCTAACTAGTGTAAACAAGAAACCAAAAGATGCAATTGCAGGATCTAAAGGAAATAGCTTCGAGCACTTACAACGGCAACAAAAAATAACTTAGTTACCTGGGACCGGAGTATGAGTGCCTTTTACCTTTCCTCCCCGGCAACGGCGCCAGAAAATAGCTTGATGTCTACTCACGCTTCTTTTCCTGTAGACAGTGTTGGGCCTCCAAGAGCAGAGGTTTGTAGAACAGCAGCAAGTTTTCCCTTAAGTGGATCACCCAAGGTTTATCGAACTCGGGGAGGAAGAGGTCAAAGATATCCCTGTCAAGCAACCCCGCAATCACGATACAAGAAGTCTCTTGTGTCCCCAACACACCTAATACACTTGTCGGATGTATAGGTGCACTAGTTCGGCGAAGAGATAGTGAAATACAAGTAGTATGGATGTATATGAGTGGTAATAGTAATCTGAATAAAATATGGCAGCGAGTAAACATGCAACGAGAACGATAAATAAATGGAGATTCGATGTTTGGAAACAAGGCCTAGGGATCATACTTTCACTAGTGGACACTCTCAACATTGATCGCATAATAAATAATAACTTCTCTCATTTGTGCTACATACACTCTTTTGTTGGATGACAAACACCATTCGTTGTGTAGGGCTACAAGAGCTCCCTCAAACCGGAGTTAACAAGCGCCACAACATTCAGCATTCATATTTAAGTAACCTTAGAGCATAATAGATCTTTGCAAAATAAACCGAGTACTAACATAGCATACACACTGTCACCATTACACTATGAAAGGGGGAATAGATCACATCAATACTATCATAGTGATAATTAACTCCATAACCTACAAGATATTATGATCATAACCTACGACAAGAACCACACGATGCACACACTGTCACCATTACACCATGCAGGAGGAATAGACTACTTTAATAACATCACATGAGTAGCACATAAACTAGTAGCGATACAAAGCTCATCATATGGATCTCAATCATGCAAGCAATTCATGAGATCATTGTATTGGAGTACAGAGAGAGAGATTAACCACATAGCTACGGTAGAGCCCTCGTCCCCAGGGGAGAACTACTCCCTCCTCATCTTGGGAGTAGCAGCGTTGATGGAGATGGCGGTGGTGTCGATGGAGAAGCCTTCCGGGGGCACTTCCCCGTCCCGGCGGCGTGCTGGAACAGAGACTCCTGTCCCCCATATCTTGGCTTCGCGATGGCGGAGGCTCTGGAACTTTTCTCGTATCGTGGCTTTTTCGTGTCGAAGATTTAGGTCAGGGGCTTTATATAGGCGGAAGGGCAGCCTTGGAGGGGACCTGGGGCCACCAGACCATAGGGGGGGCGCGCCCAGGCCCTAGGTCGCGCCGCCTGGTGGTGTGGCCCCCCTGGCTCGTCTCCGACTCTTCTTTGATGTTCTGGAAGCTCCCGGGAAAAATAAGATCTTGGGCATTGATTTCGTCCAATTCCGAGAATATTTCCTTACTAGGATTTCGAAACCAAAAACAGCAGAAAACGAGAACCGGCACATCGGCATCTCGTCAATAGGTTAGTTCCGGAAAATGCATCAAAACGATATAAAGTGTGAACAAAACATGTAGGTATTGTCATAAAACAAGCATGGAACATCAGAAATTATAGATACGTTGGAGACGTATCAGGGCCGCGCCTGCCCGATGTACTGCCACATGGCAGCTCTCGTGCGCGTGTCCTTCTGGATTCGTCTTCGTCCCGGAAAAATATAACTCTAGGCTTTTGTTTCGTCCAATTCCGAGAAACTTTCATGTACAACTTTTCTGAAACACAAAAACAGCAGAAAATAGGAACTGGCACTGCGGCACTGCGTTAATAGGTTAGTCCCAGAAAATGCTAAAAAGTGTGGAAAAGTGCACATAAAACATATAAGAATTGTAACAAAACAAGCATGGAGCATCAAAAATTATAGATACGTTTGGGAGGTATCAGATAGCAAGATATATAACTTCAAGCACGAAGCCTATCACAAAGTAAAGTGCATAAGTAAATAGATCGGGTATAGGAATAATCGAAGTGATGCAGAGACAACGATGTATCCCAAAGTTCACACTCTTGCGAGTGCTACTCTCTGTTGGAGCGGTGTGGAGAACAAGTCACTCCAAACGTATGAGGGCCACCATATTCTCCTCGAGAATTCCCACCAAAAGGGATGTCCTTGATCCACTATGGAACCTTATGGTGGTCATCGAACCCGCACAAAGCTTGGGGCTATCTCCACAACTTAATTGGAGTCTCCCAATAAATCGCCACAAAGGCCTTGCCCTTGAAGAGTCTCCACAACTTAATTGGAGTCCCCAAGAACACCACAAAGACCACAAATCCATCTAGGGTCTAAACACCCAAGAGGAACAAGCTCTAGGAACAAGCTCCCGAAGTGTATGTCTCATGAACTTTCACCTCCGTGTATCAATGCGGAGAAGTCAAACCGATGAAACAAATGCAATGGCAAGAACACCACAAAGATGCTCAAGTCCTTCTCTCTCAAATTCCAACAAAGCTACAAAAACTATTGGGGAATAAGAGAGGAAGAACAAATAGGAGGAGGAACACCAAATTTCTCCAAGATCTAGATCTAGTGGATTTCCCTCACAAAGAGAGGAATTTGTTTGGTCAAGATCTAGATCTAGATCTCCTCTATCTTTTCCTCAAATATGAGCAAGAATCATGGAAGGATTAGAGGGAGAGAAAGCTTCTCAAGGTCAACAATGGAGTAGAGAGAGAGTAGGAGAAGCAACCAACTCAATGGGGAAGAAGGGGGTTATATATGGCCTCCAAAATGAAATATAACCGTTGAAAACGCACCCAAAAACACCCCCCAGCCGGACCTTCCGGGCTTGGCCGGACCAATCTAGACGACCGGACTCGTCCGACCAAGTTCGGAACATTCCGGGCATAATTTTCGTGCTCGCAGTAATCTGGCCGGACTGAGTCTGGCCCGTGGCCGGACCAATCCGGCCGGCAGCGCACCGCACACCAAAAACGTCGCCATTTTCACATACGAACTCCGATTTTGATGATCCTGGCTCTTTGGAATCACAACGAAAAGCTCTACAAGATCATGCAGGGAAACATCATAGTAAAACCATGAAGTATAAGGTCAAAAGGTAAAAGAATGGCCCTTCGCAGAGGGAAGGATGGATTACTATTTTTGTGCTAGAGCTTTTATTTTGAAGACATAGAAACAATTTTGTCAACGGTAGTAATAATTCATATGTGTTATGCATAATACCTCCTACAAGTTGCAAGCCTCATGCATAGAATACCAATAGTGCCCGCACCTTGTCCTAATTAGCTCGGATTTACATGGATTATCATTGCATAACATATGTTTCAACCAAATGTCACAAAGGGGTACCTCTATGCCGCCTGTACAAAGGTCCAAGGAGATAAATCGCATTTGATTTCTCGTTTTTGAATAATCTCAACTTAGGACCTCCATACCGGGACAACATAGAAAACAGATAATGGACTCCTCTTTAATGCATAAGCATTCAACAACAGATAATATTCTCATAAAAGATTGAGGATGAATGTCCAAACTGAAAACTTCCACCATGATACATGGCTTTGGTTAGCGGCCCAATGTTCTTCTCTAACATATGCATACTCAAACCATTTGATCATGATAAATCACCCTTACTTCAAACAAGACGAACATGCATAGCAACTCACATGATATTCAACAAAGGTGTAAAAAGTTGATGGCGTCCCCAGAAACATGGTTACCGCTCAACAAGCAACTTATAAGAACTAAAACACATAGCTACATATTCATCACCACAATAGTTATTAAGCTATTTTCCCATGAGCTATATATTGCAAAGCCAAAGGAATGAAATTTTAAAGGTAGCACTCAAGTAATTTACTTTGGAATGGCAGAAAATACCACATAGTAGGTATATATGGTGGACACAAATGGCATGGGTTTTGGCTCAAGGTGTTTGGATGCACGAGAAGCATTTCCTCTCAGTTAAAGGCTTTGGCTAGCAAGGTTGTTTGAAGCAAACACAAGTATGAACAGGTACAGCAAAACTTACACAAGAACATATTGCAAGCATTATAAGACTCTACACTGTCTTGTTGTTCAAACACTTTCACCAGAAAATATCTAGACCTTAGAGAGACATAAGATGTGATTGAATAAAAATATAGTTTCACTAGAAGTGACCTGATAAGTTGTCGATGAAGAAGGGGATGCCTTGGGCATCCCCAAGCTTAGATGCTTGAGTCTTCTTGAAATATGCAGGGATGAACCACGGGGGCATCCCCAAGCTTAGACTTTTCATTCTTCTTGATCATATTGTATCATCCTCTTCTCTTGACCCTTGAAAACTTCCTCCACACCAAACTTAAAGGAAACTCATTAGAGGGTTAGTGCATAATCAAAAATTCATATATTCAGAGGTGACATAATCATTCTTAACACTTCGGACATTGCACAAAGCTACCGAAAGTTAATGGAACAAAGAAATCCATTCAACATAGCAAAAGAGGCAATGCGAAATAAAAGGCAGAATCTGTCAAAACGAACGATCCGTAAAGACGAATTTTTCGGAGGCACTTAACTTGCTCGAGATGGAAAAACTCAAAACTAATGAAAGTTGCGTACATATCCGCGTAAATTGGCAGATTTTTTTGATTTTTCTACGGAGAGATCTACGCAAATTCGTGACAGACAGACAAATGCTGTTTACGCGCAGTAATCCAAATCTAGTATCAACTTTACCATAGAGACTTTACTTGGCACAAAAACATGATAAGGAGAGGTTGCTACAGTAGTAACAACTTCCAAGACTCAACAATACAGTAGTAAAATAAAAACATGGGTTATCTCCCAAGAAGTGCTTTTCTTTAACGCCTTTCAGGTAGGCGCAGAAAGTGCAAATCAAGTATTATCTAGAGAAGAAGCATCAACATTATTACCTCGGGAGTTGGGAGTTTTCTCAACAATGCACTGTATCTGGTCAATGTAAGTAACTCCTCTTTCATTGCTCTTAGGCTTACTATTCTCATCAAACAAATTTTCAGGAACAAGCCAAGCATAGTTATTTTCTAGAGCTTCATGCATCCCTAGGAGCTTACTAGGTATTGGTACTTTAATATCCCCCTCACCATTGACATTATTAATGTACTTTAATCTATCCATGTCCTTATTTTCAAGTGTTTTTGCAAAGTCAGTATAAAAGCCAAGCCTCTTATGCTTAATAAAAACTTTTCTAGCTTCTTTAGCTATATCACCAAATTCTCTAAGAAGGACCTCTAAAACAAAATCCCTCTTTTTTCCCATTTCCATATCAGAGAGTGTAAGAAACATATGTTGCATTATTGGATTAAGATTAACAAATCTAGCCTCCAACATGTGTACTAAAGAGGCGATAGCAATTTCATAATTAGGAGCAAGTTCTACCAAGGATCTATCTTCAAAATCTTCAACTATACTAACATGAGTGAAAAATTCTTCTATATTATCTCTTCCAATGATAGACCCTTGCCCTACCAGTATATCTTTCAGAGTGAACTTAGGAGGAAGCATGATGAAATAAACAAAAGGTAAATAAAGTAAATGCAAGTAGCTAATTTTTTTGTGTTTTTGATATAGAGAAAGTAAACAATACAGAAAGTAAAGCAACTAATTTTTTTGTGTTTTTGATATAAAGCAAACAAGACAGTAAATAAAGTAAAGTAAAGCAAGACAAAAAAACAAAGTAAAGAGATTGGATGTGGAAGACTCCCCTTGCAGCGTGTCTTGATCTCCCTGGCAACGGCGCCAGAAAACAGTCTTGATGGTGCGTGAAGCACACGTCCGTTGGGAACCCCAAGAGGAAGGTGTGATGCGCACAGCAGCAAGTTTTCCCTCAGAAAGAAACCAAGGTTATCGAACCAGTAGGAGTCAAGGGCCACGTGAAGGTTGTTGGTGGAGGAGTGTAGTGCGGCGCAACACCAGTGATTCTGGCGTCAACGTGGAACCTTCACAACACAATCAAAATACTTTGCCCCTACGTAACAATGAGGTTGTTAATCTCACCGGCTTGCTGAAAACAAAGGATTAAACGTATAGTGTGGAAAATGATGTTTGTTTGCGAAGAACAACAAAGAATAGAGATTGCAGTAGATTGTATTTCAGATGTAAAAGAATGGACCGGGGTCCACAGTTCACTAGTGGTGTCTCTCCAATAAGATAAATAACATGCTAGGTGAACAAATTACAGGTGGGCAATTGACAAATAAAGATTCAATACATATCATGATGATCACTATGAGATTTAATCAGGGCATTACGACAAAGAACATTGACCGCCATCCAGCATGCATCTATGCCTAAATAGTCCAACTTCAGGTGAGCATCCGCACCCCTTCCAGTATTAAGTTGCAAACAACAGACAATTGCATTAAGTATGGTGCGTAATGTAATCAACACAAATATCCTTAGACAAAACATCGATGTTTTATCCCTAGTGGCAACAACACATCCACAACCTTAGAACTTTCTGTCACTGTCCCAGATTCAATGGAGGCATGAACCCACTATCGAGCATAAATACTCCCTCTTCGAGTGTTGGAGATATGCCCCAGAGGCAATAATAAAAGTGGTTATTATATATCTTTATGTTTATGATAAATGTTTATATACCATGCTATAATGGTATTAACCGAAACATTGATACATGTGTGATATGTAAACAACAAAGAGTCCCTAGTAAGCCTCTTAACTAGCTTGTTGATTAATAGATGATTAGTTTCATAATCATGAGCATTGGATGTTATTAATAACAAGGTTATATCATTATATGAATGATGTAATGGACACACCCAATTAAGCGTAGCATAAGATCACGTCATTAAGTTATTTGCTATAAGCTTTCGATACATAGTTACCTAGTCCTTATGACCATGAGATCATGTAAATCACTTATATCGGAAAGGTACTTTGATTACATCAAACGCCACTTGCGTAAATGGGTGGTTATAAAGGTGGGATTAAGTATCCGGAAAGTATGAGTTGAGGCATATGGATCAACGGTGGGATTTGTCCATCCCGATGACGGATGGATATACTCTGGGCCCTCTCGGTGGAATGTCGTCTAATGTCTTGCAAGCATATGAATAAGTTCATAAGAGACCACATACCATGGTACGAGTAAAGAGTACTTGTCAAGAGACGAGGTTGAACAAGGTATAGAGTGATACCGATGATCAAACCTCGGACAAGTAAAATATCGCGTGACAAAGGGAATTGGTATCGTATGTGTATGGTTCATTCGATCACTAAAGTCATCGTTGAATATGTGGGAGCCATTATGGATCTCCAGATCCCGCTATTGGTTATTGGTCGGAGTGAGTACACAACCATGTCCGCATAGTTCACGAACCGTAGGGTGACACACTTAAAGTTGGATGTTGAAATGGTAGAACTTGAAAATGGAATGGAGTTCGAATATTTGTTCGGAGTCCCGGATAAGATCTCGGACATCACGAGTAGTTCCAGAATGGTCCGGAGAATAGGATTCATATATAGGATGTCATTTTATGTGTTTGAAAATGATCCGGTGCATTTATGGAAGGTTCTAGAAGGTTCTAGAAAAGTCCGGAAGAAAGCACTTTGGAAGGCGGAGTCCCGGAGGGACTCCACCACCCATGGCCGGCCAACCCTAGAGGTGAAAGTCCAAGGTGGACTCCCCCCAAAGGGGTCGGCCACCCCCCCACATGGAAGGGTGGGAATCCCACTTGGGTGGGAGTCCCACTTTGGGTAGGTTTCCCTACTACATGGAAGGTTTTTAATTCGGGTCTTATTCGAAGACTTGTAGTCCAACACTTGGGGTTCCACCTATATAATGAGGGGAATAGGGGAGGGGGCCGGCCACACCAATGCCACCACCTTGGCCGCACCCCTTGGAGGCCGGCCACCCCCTCTCCCCAAACCCTAGCTGACATAGGCACCCCAAATGGGCCTGCCGAAGATAGTACCCGGGGTTTACTGAAGGCCCACTACCCGAAGAATAAGAAGATTCGGAAGCCCGAGATATATTAAGGAAAGACAGAGTTGTAATAGGGAGTGTTATTTGTAATCTGGCGGGATGAGTTAGAAACCGTCCCGGACTCTGTAAACTTGTGTATTACGAAACCCTCGGCTCCACCTCCTATATAAGGGGGAGTCGAGGGACAAAGAAAGGATCGAATCTATTGTCAACAGAACCCTAGTTTTCATAGTCGTCGAGTACTTTTCGGCTAAAACCTTCGAGATCTACTTGCCCTCTACTTCTAACAAAACCCTAGTCTACAATCTGTAGGCATTGACAAAGTAATCCTTTGTCAATTGGCGCCGTCTGTGGGAATTAGAGGTTGCAAGAAGCTGATCTCGATGGCACATTCAAGATCATCGACTTCGTCGGCAGCAAGCAATGCGATGGATCGAGGTAACAAGGGAAAAACTGATCTAGTCAATTTTATTCCTCACCCGCCCTCCCGTATGGATGCATGTGCCTATCTGGAGGAGCCCATCATCATGACGTTCGGAGAATTCCGATTTGGCGTCAACAAGGAAGGATCCTACCGTCTCGAAGATCCGATCTCGTCGGAATTTTCAGCGGTCGATTCTAGCTCTTCGTCGAGTGACGAGAAGTTTTCTTCGCCATGCTTCATCGACACCAAGGCGAAGGGAAAGCTCGTCAAGATCTTCAGCAACACATCCTTCGAGTCGTCTGCGGACTCCTTTATAAGCAGCGACTCCGATAGCGTGGACAGCTTCAACTTCATCAACAAATCTGCTGCCATCGGAAAGGTCTTCACCACTCTATACGATGGTGTCACCAATCCCGATAGAAATCAATGCTCAAAATATCATCAGATCTATGCGATCGAAGAGGCGGAGCCGATCGGAACCGAAACATCGGAGGCTTTCGACAATTTGGGAAATCCATACGTCGATCCCGCTAATCTCGGGAGAGGCCTAGGCACTAAATACGTCGGGTCCTCGCCTCGTGATAGAGTACAACTCCCGCAAGCGGCATGGGACGGGGCTGCAAGAGCTATAGATGGTTCGGAACCAATGACCACGACTCGCTACTGCACAAGAGCTACAAGCATATCAATATAGACTTGCTCGAATAAGTCGAGAGTTGGAAAAAGAGACAACATCCTTGAATAGGAGAAAAGAGGCGGCTTCCGCGTCTAGCAGGCGTCGAGCAGGACTCAGTCGTCAGTCAGAAACTTCGGCAGATAGCCATAGAGAAGCTCGAAGGAGAGCAAGATCTCGGCTGCAAAATATACCCGAAGGAGAGAGGGGAAACCTAATTCAAA